>NC_048571.1:21880840-22175840 GCF_013265735.2 Oncorhynchus mykiss
ATTTAGGCCTTCTACCTACCAACATTGACAACGGAACAATGCATGTCATCTAAATTACCATGTTATGGCCCTTAAAAATGAGTCTCTAGAGTAGCTCTTGAATCATTAACAGGGGTTTACGAATCCCTACATCAAAAACCAATGTTATCAATTATTTATTCCAAAATCTAGAAACATTACTCACTTTGCTTTGATGTAAAATGCCTTCTTAATCTTCAGATCATCAGATCAAACTGAACATTTTTTTACTCTTAAACAACTTGACATTTGATATTTTTGAACAGAAATGATCCTCAAAGCAATAACTTGTTGATGACGTATCCTCCCTATTGGTTCCTCTTGAATATACAGATGTGTAAACAAACTTATCAGTACACACTAGCAGAGTCTACACCAGTTTTTGATTTTGCAAACTACCAATTCCAACTCCAGTGATAACTGTCGATCAGTAATGTGTTGATTTCTGTATGTAGCTTCTCATTTCTACTCTAGTTACCTACCTAACAAGGAGCACAATTTGCATACCCAGTCAAGTCAGTGATAAGTGTTGAGCCATAACGTGTTGGTGCAGTTTCTAGTTTCTACACTAGTTTCGCTCCGTTGTTAGCTACCTATAGTACCAAACTGCGCAACTTCATGACTGCCTAGTGATAACTGCCTTAAGTTAAATTCACACACTACGGAGTCCAAAGGTACGGAGCGTACCGCTGTGTTGCAATATCGTTTTTCATCACAAAAGGGTTACTTCTAATATGCTCCGACATTCAATGCACTTTTGTACGACCTGAATATTGAGAAGTGACTCATCATTTATTTTTTATTGAATTTTATTGATTTATTTTTTATAAATCTGATTACTTCACATGGAGATGTGGAAAGCTAAAAAGGCTAGCTAGCTTGCTATGTTTTTAGCCAGGCTAAAGCCAGCTAGGCAGGCTGCCAGCTAGCTTCCATTAGCAAGGGAAGGTGACTCTTCCTTGCTTTAAATTTAAAAAGAGCAGGCATGGGGCCGGTGAGGATATCATGTTACCAAAAGGTGTCCACTTTTCCAAAAATCCCACTTTCCACAAAATCCCACCCACGATAACGTATGCACATAGATCAACGGAGTGAAGCTTGTAGTAACTGTCGAGCCATAATGTGTTGGTGTGTTGGTGCAGCCTGCTTGTCCACTCACGAGAGACAGTTGAGAAGCAATCTCGCCTCAGAGTGGAGGACATTGTTCTGCCGCTACATTCAATTTGCACCAGTTTCAGCCTAATGCAAATGCCCCCAGACCCAGTTCCAGCAGATTAGTGATAAACTGATATAGCAGGAGGACAAAGATCTTAAGTCTTTGTCAGACAACATTGATTGATTGGACGCAGTCAGGTACATGGAGACAAGATGTAGGCTAGTTAATTAGCTATTTGCTTCTGTTTCTAAGTTACTGGCTTGACATTTTCAACACACACACACACACACACGACAGTCGGGCGCACACACACCATGCGTCAGTGTGTGCAGCATCTATCTGTCTATGTCTCATGGAAAGGAGAAAACGATGGTTACCACCATCCTAACCTGTCCCCCGAAGGCTTGTCTGGCTAAATGATCAAATGGTTTGTCTCTGATAGAGTGACCTCAAGTTTGACTGTGTCACTGCGAGACAAGGTCGTTACATTGAATGAACAGTCCAATGTCACCCTGTGGAACGGCACTTCTCAGCAGAAAGGGAATTCGAAGGTAAGATGATGGAATCATGTGAGTCATATCATGGCTAACCTTGTACAAGAGACCATGAGAAAATGCACAACTTTGTAAGGTATAGCCTAACCCTTGTAGGTCGGAAAGTTATTACATCAGCTGATTTTTTTTAGAATACACATCAGGTGAGACGGTCTGTGATTTATATTCCACAAATGCAAACATGCTATTAAATGAGAATCCTCACTCCTCCAAAAGGATTGTTTTCACACCCCATGCAGTCAAACTTTACAGACAGGCACTTCATTTAATTTGGTACCTGATTGGCATTGGGAGTTGTATTTGTACCGAAAAAGTTTCCAAGCCAATCAGGGATCAAACAATTTTTCAACAATTTGGTCGTCGGGCGGCAAATGCTGCTCTCACTATCTATCTAATTAAAACCCAGAATGTACTGTATGGACACATCGTAGACCGGCTGACTCCGTAGGGAGATGAAACTTTGCAGTTGACCAGATGTGTCTGCTTCTTTCATCTTTCTTTACATCCTCCACAGCGATGCCACATCTCTCAACGCATGACTACCCAATCTGAGGCACATTGCCCCCATCGAAAAGGAAAGAGAGAGAGAGTGAAAAAGAGAGTAAAAAAACAAAGAACACATGCTTTGTAGATATTAGTGCGTAAACAACTATAAAAGCCAAAACTTGAGCTTCGTTTTAATTGCATCCGTTTCGTCTTCGTGCTTCAAACGGCAAGCTATTGGTGGTTGCTGCTTTGATCTACCTCTCCCTCACCTCGCTGGAGCGATGAGGCTTCGACTTGGCTCCCTTGTCTGTTTAGGGATGAAAAAGCAAAAGCTAGATCTTGTTATTTGCATGATGATTAACTGGGGCCAACCGGGGCCAACAAATTCACAATGATTTTTTCTTTCAATACAATATTCTTGCTTATAACTATTTGTGTCAACCTTGGCTATTAATGATGAACAGGGCCTCAAGTTTGTCATCAAATATCCACATTCCAGTGATTTCTGTCAGTACACTACTTTACATAACCAGCTCAATGGTCACCATAGCAACACCCACCCGCAGCATGCACTCCAGCAGGTATATTTCACTGGTCATCCCCAAAGCCAACCCCTCCTTTGGCCGCCTTTCTTTCCAATTCTCTCCTGCCAATGACTGGAACCAATTGCAAAAATCACTGAAGCTGGAGACTTATTTCTCCCTCACTAACATTAAGCATCAGCTGTCAGAGCAGCTTACCGATCATTGCACCAGCCCATCTGTAAATTGACTACTACCTCATCCTCATATTGTTTTTGTTTTTTTGCTCCTTTGCACCCCAGTATCTCTACTTGCACATCATCTTCTGCACATCAATCACTCCAGTGTTAATGCTAAATTGTAATTATTTCGCCGCTATGGCCTATTTATTGCCTTACCTCCCTAATCTTACTACATTTGCACACACTGTATGTAGATTTTTCTATTGTGTTATTGACTGTACGTTTGTTTATCCCATGTGTAACTATAGGGTTGTTTGTGTCGCACTGCTTTGCTTTATCTTGGCCAGGTCGCAGTTGTAAATGAGAACTTGTTATCAACTGGCCTACCTGGTTAAATAAAGGTGAAGTAAAAAAAGTTCAACATTTGGGTTCTTTCCCACTTATCCTTGGTTATTGATGATACACAAATCACCTGTCACTCACACAACAATACAAGTCATTTTGTAAACTCCACAGATTCATTTAATTAAGGCTTGTAAAGAGGCATCTGCGACGTTGTAACCTAACTAGACATATGAGGAGATGGTCCAACTGTTAAATAAATGCAGTATGTTGTCATTAATTCGGGGTACTATCTACATTGTTTCTTGTCTAGTCTCTCGTCACAGCCTTGACATTAGCTGATTTGGTTCTGGGTATCCCAAGATTATTTCCAATCAAATTTTGATGAGAGCATATCTCTAACTGTTTTTTTTCTTTGGGTTAATGTAATTTTAGCTTATTCAAACCTTCTCCCATCCCATCCCCATTGGGAGTTGGTAAGCTTGTCAAACATGGGCAGTAGCCTAAGCTTAGTTTGCTACATGAGGCAGAAACACAGGTGTTTTGCTGTGAGGGTCCAGGAAGTTCATCAACATTTAACGACTGTACAAATAAATAAAACCTCAGCTCTGTGAAGCAGTTCACACACACCCATAGAAAGAGCTACCTGAGCAGTTTCAGTGCTTGCTTTTAATTTCACTTAAGATACAATTAACGGGTAGAATAGAGAGGTAAGGCGGTGGAGCTTCACATGCTCTGTGTTTGACATCAAGCACCACCAGGGGAGAGATAAAACACATAGGAGACACCAGAAAGCATGCTGGGTGGAGAAGCCATGGGCTGGCATCATCACCTTACTGAGTGAAGGGAGGTGACACTTATGAATCTCTTCTTATTTAAATAGTAGCATGAGCTACCTCCTGATAGTGAATCTGGAAGAAAATATAGTAGAACGATAATACTTCCATAAATATAACCAGTTTCTAACCATAACTCAATCCACAATCTATCTCAAACATGATACCACGAAAGAGAAGACTTGCAGTCCAATCTGAGACTTGTAATAATAATTCATATATATATCATGTAGGTGTGTCCAAATTTTTTACTGGTACTGTATATATATATATATATATATATATATATATACATATATATATATATATATAGACGCATACAGTCCCAGTAAAAAATAAATATATATATACAGTACCAGTAAAAAGTTTGGACACACCTACTAATTTCATGTTTTTTCTTAATGTTTTACTATTTTCTACATTGTAGAATAATAGTGAATACATCAAAACTATGAAATAACACATATGGAATCATGTAGTAACCAAAAAAGTGTTGAACAAATCATAAAAATATTTTATAATTGAGATTCTTCAAAGTAACCACCCTCTGCCTTGATGACACACTCTTGGCATTCTCTTAACCAGCTTCATGAGGTAGTCACCTGGAATGCATTTCAATCAACATGTGTGCCTTGTTAATGTTTTGAATTTCTTTCCTTCTTAATACATTTGAGCCAATCAGTTGTGGTGTGACAAATTTGGGTTGGCATAGGCCAGTAGGGGTAAAAGACCCCTACTGACCTATGCCAACATCAATATTATGGCAAGAACAGCTAAAATAAGCACAGAGAAATTACAGTCCATACTTTCTTAATTAAGACAGGAAGGTCTTTCAAAAAAACTATCAAGCACTGTGATGAAACTAGCTCTCATGAGGACCGCAACAGATAGGAAGATGCAGAGTTACCTCTGCTGCAGAGGATAAGTTCAGTATAGTTACCAGCCTCAGAATTCAGCAAATTAACTGCATCTCAGATTGCAGCCCAAATAAATGCTTCACAGAGTTCAAGTAACAGACACATCTGAACATCAACTGTACATCTAGGACGTCGTCCCCACAGTGACTGTACGTACATACCCCAACCAGAAGCCATGGATTACAGGTAACATTCACACTGAGCTAAAGGGTAGAGCTGCTGCTTTCAAGGTATGGGACTCTAACCCGGAAGCTTATAAGAAATCCTGCTATGCCTTACGACGAACCATCAAACAGGCAAAGCGTAAATACAGGGCTAAGATTAAATCGTACTACACCGGATCTGACACTCGTCTTATGTGGCAGGGCTTGCAAACTATTACAGACTGCAAAGGGAAGCACAGCCGCGAGCTGCCCAGTGACACGAGCCTACACATCGTTTTGTCTTTGTCTTTGTCCTGTCATGTCCCTTGTATATATCTTTTAATATATTTTTCTTCACATATCTTTTAAAAATATTTCTAAATACTCTCCTGCAACCCGCCTCACCCAATGTGGCGTGGATCTGTTTTTTTTCTTCTAAAGTATTTCTATTTACTTCGGATCTGGAATCCCTCAACTGAAGCTGGCCATCTAACTACCTACCAGCTATCAGTCAGCAAACCACTGCTAGCGGTCATCAGCTAACCTTCAGCTCGGAAAGCTCTCGCCAGTTCGTACAACGTGACTCAAACCAGAGTATAACGGACCTATTTTTTTTCTCTCCATATCCCCGGATTCCTACCGCAAACTCTGAACATTTTCATCTGGATCTTCACGACCAGCTAACAGCTAACCGCTAACCCAGGTGACTACTCCTGGCTTGCATTTCGGTACGGGGCACGGAACCCCGCCGATCCTCTATGACTGGAATGCCGACATAATCTGCCCGAGGATTCCAACAGGCCCCTCAGGCACGACGTCCGCTGAAGGCCCATTCTGCTAACCGCGGCCTGCTAGCTACCTAGAGCTACTTGAAACCCTACTAATCCACAACTGGTCTATCGACGTCACCCCACGAAGAGGCAAAAACAGACTTCTCTCCATCGTGACGTCCCCCAAAGGCCCTTCTGCTAACTTGCTAGCCCCGGTCTACTAACTGCTAGCTTGCTAGCCCCGGTCAGCTAACTGCTAGCTTGCTTTCCCCAGTCTGCTAACTGCTAGCTTGCTTTCCCCGGTCTGCTTACTGCTAGCTTGCTTGCCCCGGTCTGCTAACTACTAGCTTGCCTGCCCCAGTCTGCTAACTGCTTGCTTGCTAACCCGGTCTGCTAACTGCTAGCTTGTTAGCGCCGGCCTACTAACTGCTAGCCTGTTAGCGCCGGCCTGCTAACTGTCTGAATCGCCATGTCCCCAGCCAGCCCAACCACTCACTGAACCCATATGTTCACTTGGCTACGCATGCCTCTCTCTAATATCAATATGCCTCGTCCATTACTGTCCTGGTTAGTGATTAGAGCCTCTAGCCCTGCTCAATATGCCTTAACAAACCATGTTGTTCCACCTCCTACATATGCGATGACGTCTCTAGAGGCTATATCTCTCTCATCATTACTCAGTGCATAGGTTTACCTCCATTGTACTCACATCCTACCTTACCTTTGCCTGTACACTGTGACTTGAATCTATGCTATCGTTCCCAGAAACCTGCTCCTTTTACTCTCTGTTCCGAATGTGCTAGATGGCCAGTTCGTATAGTCTTTAGCCGTACCCTTATCCTACTTCTCCTCTGTTCGTCTGGTAATGTAGAGGTTAATCTAGGTCCTGCAGTACCTAGCTCCACTCCCACTCCCCAGGTGCTCTCATTTGTTGACTTCTGTAACTGTAAAAGCCTTGGTTTCATGCATGTTAACATTAGAAGCCTACTCCCTAAGTTTGTTTTTACTCAATGCTTTAGCACATTCTGCCAACCCGGATGTCTTAGCCGTGTCTGAATCCTGGCTTAGGAAACCCACCCAAAACCCTGAAATCTCCATCCCTAACTATAACGTTTACCGCCAAGATAGAACTGCCAAAGGGGGCGGTGTTGCAATCTACTGCAAAGATAGCCTGCAGAGTTCTGTCTTACTATCCAGGTCTGTACCCAATTAATTCAAGCTTCTACTTCTAAAAATTCACCTTTCCAGAAACAAGTCTCTCACTGTTGCAGCTTGCTGTAGACCACCCTCTGCCCCCAGCTGTGCCCTCGACACCATATGTGAATTCATTGCCCCCCATCTATCTTCTGAGCTCGTGCTACTAGGCACTCGTGCTACTAACCTTGGCTATTAATGATGAACAGGGCCTCAAGTTTGCCATCAAATATCCACATTCCAGTGATTTCTGTCAATACACTACTTTACATAACCAACTCACTGGTCACCATAGCAACTCCCACCCGTAGCACTCGCTCCAGCGGGTATATCTCACTGGTCACCCCCAAAGCCAATTCCTCCTTTGGTCGCCTATCCTTCCAGTTCTCTGCTGCCACTAAGCTGGAGACTCATATCTCCCTCACTAGCTTTAAGCTCCAGCTGTAAGAGCAGCTCACAAATCACTGCTCCTGTGCATAGCCCATCTGTAAACAGCCCATCTGTCTACCTCATCCCCATACTGTATTTATTTATTTATCTTGCTCCTTTGCACCCACCCGAGTATCTCTACTTGCACATTCATCTTCTGCACATCTACCATTACAGTGTTTAATTGCTAAATTGTAATTACTTCGCCAGCATGGCCTATTTATTGCCTTACCTCTCTTATCTTACCTCATTTGCACTCACTGTATATAAGACTTTTTTTGTTTTCTCTTTTTCTACTGTATTATTGACTGTATGTTTTGCTTATGTCATGTGTAGCTCTGTGTAGTATGTGTCGAATTGCTTTGCTTTATCTTGGCCAGGTCGCAGTTGCAAATGAGAACTTGTTCTCAACTAGCCTACCTAGTTAAATAAATGTGGAATACAATTAAAAATAAATAAATGTCCTGACCAACTGGTAATGACATTTTCAACATGTCCCTGAATGAGTCTGTAATACCAACATGTTTCAAGCAGACCACCATTCTCCCTGTGCCCAAGAACACAAAGGCAACCTGACTAAACGACTACACACCCATAGCACTCACATCCGTAGCCATGAAGTGTTTTGAAAGACTGGTAATGGCTCACATCAACACCATTATCCGAGATACCCTAGGCCCACTCCAATTTGCATACCGCCCAAACAGATCCACAGATGATGCAATCTCTATTGAACTCCACACTGCCCTTTCCCACCTGGACAGAAGGAACACCTACAGTTGAAGTAGGAACCTTAGCCAAATACATTTAAACTCAGTTTTTCACAGTTGCTGACATTTAACCCTAGTAAAAATTCCCTGTCTTAGGTCAGTTAGGATCACCACTTTATTTTAAGAATGTGAAATGTCAGAATAATAGTAGAGAGAAGGATTTATTTCAGCTTTTATTTCTTTCATCACATTCAAATCAAATCAAATCAAAACAATTTTTATTTGTCACATACACATGGTTAGCAGATGTTAATGCGAGTGTAGCGAAATGCTTGTGGGTCAGAAGTTTACATACACTCAGTAGTATTTGGTAGCATTGACTTTAAATTGATTAACTTAGGTCAAACGTTTCTGGTAACCTTCCACAAGCTTCCCACAATAAGTTGGGTGAGTTTTGGCCCATTCCTCCTGACAGAGCTGGTGTAACGGAGTTAGGTTTGTAGGCTTCCTTGCTAGCACATGCTTTTTCAGTTCTGCCCACACATTTTCTATGGGATTGAGATCAGGGCTTTGTGATGGCCACTCCAATACCTTGACTTTGTTGTCCTTAAGCCATTTTGCCACAACTTTGGAAGTATGCTTGGGGTCATTGTCCATTTGGAAGACCCATTTGCGACCAAGCTTTAACTTCCTGACTGTTGTCTTGAGATGTTGCTTCAATATATCCACATTATTTTCCATCCTCATGATGTCATTTGTTTTGTGAAGTGCACCAGTCCCTCCTAGAGCAAAGCCCCCCCCACAACATGATGCTGCCACCCCGTGCTTCACGGTTGGGATGGTGTTCTTTGGCTTGCAAGCATCCCCCTTTATCCTCCAAATATAATGATGGTCAATATGGCCAAACAGTTCTATTTTAGTTTCATCAGACCAGATGAACAACAAGAACAATCTTTGTCCCCATGTGCAGTTGCAAACTGTAGTCTGGCTTTTTTTATGAAGTTTTTGGAGCAGTGGCTTCTTCCTTGCTGAGTGGCCTTTCAGGTTATGTCGATATAGGACTCGTTTTACTGTGGATATAGATAATTTTGTAACTGTTTCCTCCAGTATCTTCACAAGGTCCATTGCTGTTGTTCTGGGATTGATTTGGACTTTTCGCACCAAAGTACGTTCATCTCTAGGAGACAGAACGTGTCCCCTTCCTGAGGGGTATGACGGCTGCGTAGTCCTATGGTGTTTATACTTGCGTATTATTGTTGGTACAGATAAACCTGGTACCTTCAGGCATTTGGAAATTGCTCCCAAGGACGAACCAGACTTGTGGAGGTCTACAATTTTCTTTCTGAGGTCTTGACTGATTTCTTTTGATTTTCCCATGATGCCAAGCAAAGAGGCACGGAGTTTGAAGGTAGGCCTTGAAATACATCCACAGGTACACCTCCAATTGACTCAAATGATGTCAATTAGCCTATCAGAAGCTTCTAAAGCCATGACATCGTTTTCTGGAATTTTCCAAGTTATTTAAAGGCACAGTCAAATTAGTGTATGTAAACTTCTGATCCACTGGGATTGTGATACAGTGAATTATTAGTGAAATGATCTGTCTGTAAACAATTGTTGGAATAATTACTTGTGTCATGCACAAAGTAATGTCCTAACCGACTTGCGAAAACTATAGTTTGTTAACAAGACATTTGTGGAGTGGTTGAAAAATGAGTTTAATTGACTCCAACCTAAGTGTTGACTTCAACTGTATGTGAGAATGCTATTCATTGAATACATCTCAGCATTCAACAGCATAGTGTCCTCAATGCTCATCACTAACCTAAGGATCCTGGACTGGATCCTGGACTTCCTGACGGGCCGCCCCCAGGTGGTGAGGATAGGTAGCAACACATCTGCCACGTTGATCCTGTACACTGGAGCCCCCCAGGGGTGCGTGCTCAGTCCCCTCCTGTACTCCCTGTTTATCCACGACTGAATGGCCAGGCACGACTCCAACACCATCATTAAGTTTGCAAATTACACAATATTGGTAGGCCTGATCACCGACAATGACGAGACAGATAGGGATGAGGTCACAGACCTGGTCACAAACCCGGTCACAGACCTGGCCGGGTGGTGCCAGAATAACAACCTATCCCTCAACGTAACCAAGACTAAGGACATGATTTTGGAGTACAGGAAAAGAAGGACTGAGCACGCCCCCATTCTCATCGTTGGGGTTGTAGTGGAGCAGGTTGAGAGCTTCAAGTTCCTTGGTGTCCACATCATCATCAAACTAGAATGGTCCAAACACACCAAGAAATTCGTGAAAAGGGCACTACAAAGCCTTTTCCCCCTCAGGAAACTAAACATATTTGGCATGGGTCCTCAGATCCTCAAAATGTTCTACAGCTGTAACATCGAGAGCATCCTGGCAACTGGTTGCATCGCTGCCTGGTATGGCAATTGCTCGGCCTCCGACCGCAAGGCAATACAGAGGGTAGTACGTACGGCCCAGCACATCATTGGGGCTAAGCTGCCTGCCATCCAGAACCTCTACACTATGCGATGTCAGAGGAAGGCCCTAAAAAGTGTCAAAGACCCCAGCCACCCCAGTCATAGACTGTTCTTTCTACTACTGCATGGCAAGCAATACCGGAGTGCCAAGTCTAGGACAAAAACCGTTTTTTCCCCCAAGCCATAAGATTCCTGAACATGTAATCAAATGGCTACCCGGACTATTTGCATTGTGTGCACCCCCCTCCCCAAACTCTCTTTTGTCACTTTAACTATACATTCATGTACATACTACCTCAGTTGGCCCGACCAACCAGTGCCCCCGCACATTGGCTAACCGGGCTATCTGCATTGTGTCCCGCCACACGTCACCCACCACCCGCCAACCCCTCTTTTTCGCTAATGCTTCTCTCTGTTTATCATATATGCATAGTCACTTTAACCATATCTACATGTACGTACTACCTCAGCCCAACTAACCGGTGCCTGTATGGAGCCTCGGTACTGTTATAGCCTCACTACTGTATTTAGCCTCTGCTGTTTTTTTTAACTGTCCTTTTTCTGTTGTTTTATTTCTTTGCTTACCTATTGTTCACCTAATACCTTTTTTGCACTGGTGGTTAGAGCCTGTAAGTAAGTGTTTCACTCTTAGGTCTACACCTGATGTATTCCGCGCATGTGACAAATAAACTTTGATTTGATTTGTTCAGAGGAGACTGTGTGAATCAGGCCTTCATGGTCGAATTGCTGCAAAGAAACCGCTACTAAAGGACACCAATAAGAAGACACTTGGGCCAAGAAACACGAGCAATGGAAATTAGACCGGTGGAAATCTGTCCTTTTGGTCTGATGAGTCCAAATGTTATATTTTGGTTCCAACCTCCATGTATTTGTGAGATGCAGAGTAGGTGAACAGATGATCTCCGCATGTGTGGTTCCCACCGTGACGCATGAAGTAGGAGTCGTGGTGGTGTGGGGTTGCTTTTCTGGTAACACTGTCTGTGATTTATCTTGAATTCAATGCACACTTAACTGACATTGCCTACCACAGCACTCTGCAGTGATACACCATCCATCTGGCTTGCGCTTTGTGGGACTATCATTTGTTTTTCAACAGGACAATGACCCAACATGCCTCCAGGCTGTGTAAGGGCTATTTGACCAAGAAGGAGAGTGATGGAGTACTGCATCAGATGACCAGGCCTCCAGAATCACCCGACCTCAACCCAATTGAGATGGTTTTGGTTTAGTTGGTCCGCAGAGTGAAGGAGAAGCAGTCAACAAGTGCTCAGCATATGTGGGAACTCCTTCTTGACTGTTGGAAAAGCATTCCAGGTTATGAAGCTTGTTGAGAGAATGCGAAGCTGTCATCAAGGCAAAGGGTGGCTACTTTGAAGAATCTAAAATCTAAAATACATTGATTTGTTTTAACACGTTTTGGGTTACTACATGATTCCATATGTGTTATTTCATCATTTTGATGTCTTCACTATAACTCTAGAATGTAGAAAATTAAGAAACACCCTTGAATGAGTAGGTGTGTACAAACTTTAGAATGGTAATGTATATATATTTTTGGGGGGGGCCAGGTTTAAGAGTTTCATGTGTACTTCACCTCATCTACCCCCAAAGTGTAGAAGCCACCTAGGTGGCATCGGTATCCATTTTGTTTTAGAATGCTCCCCATGTACAGTATATTGTTTAAACCCTCGGTGCTATCAAACTGTGATGCATTGTGTTTCTCTCACAATTACTTAACAAAAAAAAAAAAAACGTTACCGTACACAATGCTAAATTAGTTACAGGATCCATTTTTCATCGTCATGTCAAGCTCATCAAAATGATAAAAATACAAAAAAGAATTAAGAAAGTATAAAAGTATTTTACTGAGACAAACTTCCTTGCTTTTCAAAACATGGTTGTTGATATTTCTCTCTTCTATTTGAATTAATGAACATATCTCGGGGTGGCAGGTTGCCTAGTGGTTAGAGTGTTGGGCCAGTAACCAAAAGGTTGATGGATCAAATCCCCGAGCTGGCAAGGTAAAAATCTGTCATTCTGGCTGTGAACAAGGCAGTTAATCTACTGTTTCTATAGTCTGTCATTGTAAATAAGAATTTGTTCATAACTGACTTGCCTAGTTAAGTAAAGGTTCAATAAAATAATAATAATAATTGGAAGCTAGTCTGACCTTCAACACATTCTGCAAGAGAGAAAAAGCTGCCAGAACACTAAGTAATTAAAAGTGAGGCCTTTAATGAATAAAAATACTAATTAATTGAGCTGTGTCAAGGAATGGTGCATACACTCTGGGTTGAATTAGAGAGGGGTGGTGGGTGTAGTGTTATGGATTAATGGTAGTTGTAACCGGTGCAGAGAAACATATAGGTCTACAATAATGTCATTCAGTGGAGGGGTTGACAGTGTTGATTTGAACCACATTGTGATGGTGTCAGATTTGTTAACCCAACTGTTATCAGATGTTCAGAGTTTAGTCTATCCATGTGGCACAGCACTTTGTTCCATGAACACTACGGTAAATGTGTAATGTTACACATGTTGGGAGACAGACTCACCAGAGCGAGTCTTACTCAAATACATTTACAAAATGTTGAGCAGAAAGCTTCACTTGAGATTTCCTACAGGTTAACACAGCAGGGCCCAGTCAGTAAATGGTTGAGTCACAATTCCCTATTTCCTGTAGTGCACTGAGTTTGACCAGGGCCCATGCTTCCTGAATGGAACCCTATCCCCTACACGGTGCACTACTTCTGACCATAGCTGTCCCAAATGGCACTCTATTCTCTAGATAGTGGCATTTGGGACATATCCAATGTGATGGAGAGAGAGAGAGAAATAGAGAGACAGAGAGAGAGAGAGAGAGAGAGAGAGAGAGAGAGAGAGAGAGAGAGAGAGAGAGAGAGAGAGAGAGAGAGAGAGAGAGAGAGAGAGAGAGAGAGAGAAAATTAAATTCTGAGCGAGAGTTGTGACATTCTGGAACGCATAGAGAGAGGGGATTCAAGCTGTGCATAAATGGCTGTTTATCAGTAGGAAGTGGTGAGGCATAGCTGGAGAGAACATGGAGGTCCTGGTAAGGTGTTACCCCCCCTCTCGTCTCAAGGAACTTAAATTATTTTTCATTAATCAGGTTTTTTTTGGGGGGGGGGGGTTGGGGGATTCTGATTGGGTAGCTAGCTAAAGGAATAATCATTTTGTGGCAAATCGCAAGGAGTGGTTTGTTTATGGGTTGCTGGTTTTCTACACTCAAAATGTCATTTATGACTGCATGTGTAGGAATTGTATGTATTTGTATCCCCTCACTCACTCACCCACCTACTATATATGTGTGGTACAGTATATCCTACAATCCAAATCTCTCCCTCACATTGTTGACGCCATCGGAATGTAAACTATATAACAGCTAGTTCAAGGCACCCCCAGAAATCACCGCTTTCCACCCCGTGACGTCTTCATGTAATCTCCAAGGCAGGCAGTGTGCCATGGATCTAACTGTGTCCACCTCCATTACCTGTGTGATGGCATGACACCAGGGTGCTACTGCAGCTCGCGCCACATCAAGAGACACTGTCACGTGCTCCTCTCAAAGACGAAAGACGGGCCTGACACTGCTGTACTGGTAAAATGTATTTTTTTGTGTATGTGATGTGTGTGTGTACCGCGTGTGTGTGTGTAACAATACATGTGTGTTACCGGATTAAACAAAACACGCCAAGATGGCTGGTATATGTTACACATAGACAAACCGTTTGTCTTATTAGTGCTACGTAATACCTTCTCTTTGAGACATCCACAGAAAGTGTCAAGAAAGACCCTTTGGTCATGTTGTATAATTAGCATGGCTATGCTTAGATGGTGATGGTGGTTCACACGCGTGTTACAATTAACAGCAAGGAAAGTGTATGGAACGCCATAAAAGAGTTGGGATTCACACCTACGTTGCAGATCACACCTGCTATCATCTGTTCACTCAATATCTCGACATTACACTGTATATGGGAACATTTGGTCAGGAAAAAGCACACCCAGTTGAATTAGCTGCTATTTACTTGAAAGTGAGAGAGAGAAAATGTAAGCGTGTCTTCTACACGTTAAACAAATGTAGCTATTCCATCCATGGTAGTATTCTTCACGCTGTGTTGTCTGTGCTTTGGCTCGCCCCGTATGTATACTGTGAAGTGTGTGCTGGTGGTGCTGAGTGGTGGAGAAGGCGTCACGGAACATTACAAGCCCATCACAGGCTCACCACGCCTCATTAGAGTGCAACTAGCTGTACACTCCAGACTCAAGACACACACCAGGGGTTGTTAGGTTGCTATATCTCAGTACTTACCTCTCACTGTTGGATGCAGCAGTGTTCTGGCGCACAATGGCTACCATGTATCACCCAGTTGCACAACGTAGAGATAATATCCACATAGCTTTTGCAATTCTCTCTTTTTCTCTTTTTATTTTCTTCATGGCCATAAAATATACTGAGTGTTCCAGCACAAAACGGCTAATAGGATCTTAATTTGATGACCCTGTTGTTGAAGGAAATTTCCCGCACAGCAGGAAATGCAAACTTGTGGTGTATTCAAGGTTTAAAAAGGCTTTTAAAGTTTGCAATTTCCACTTTAACATTTCAAACTCGATTTGCCCTTACTAAAAATATATCAACCCCCACAAAAATGTAATTAGAATTCACATGATCATTTACATTTACTGCTGTTGCAGGATTATTTTCCTGCTGTAAGAAACCAGTCAAATTAAGATCCTACATCTGTAATACCCAGGTGAGTATACATTGGTGGGGGAAGGGGGGAATTGTAAACATGTAATGAAAATTACGTATTATTATTCCTTGTAGCTTTGCAATGCTCTCTAGCCATCTCCCTATAGGTGACCTACAGTTACCTTTTGAAGAGCAAATCCAATTAGCCTATGCAAGATACTTTCTTGTTGTTGCTTGTGTAGCACATGGGGTTGTGTGAAACTTACTCCTCAGACTGAAGTGTCCCCACTTGTGCCAGTGAATAGCTAGCCGACATGTAAGACGCTTCAGGAGGGTGGTCACGGTCCAGAGTTCGCGCAAGATATGGGCTCAATCAGGAGGACCTGGTACTCATTAAGCAAGCAGAGTGACGTCCTTTACGGTGGTGACTTGGATCTGAGGTCGATGTTGAGTAAGTTTGAGGGGTGAATGTGGCACATCTGCATGTGTAAAACTTACTCCTCAAGCCTGAAGTGTCCCCACTTGTACCAGTGAATAGCTAGCTTTATTGCGTGGCGTGACATCTTTTAAACTTGGTTTGGCCCAGATGTCCACTGTGTGTTTATAGTGTCATCACTGAGGCCCAGAGAGCATCTCTTACGGTTAGACAGAGGGAACTAGGGAACTCTACTATAGCCCTGAAACGAAACGCCAGGCGGTGCATATTGATGCTGCTTGCCTAGAACAACACAACACACAAACCCCGTCTGCACTAACAATGTAATTAAACAGTCCTGACAGCCTAGTGTGCTTGTGTGCTTGTGTGTGTGTGTGTGTGTGTGTGTGTGTGTGTGTGTGTGTGTGTGTGTGTGTGTGTGTGTGTGTGTGTGTGTGTGTGTGTGTGTGTGTGTGTGTGGTGTAGTGTGGGGCAGCTGCATTCATACGGTAGAGAACAGAACAGATCACAAAAGGCTGAGGGGTGAGGAGACATGAAACTATGCACTGTGGTATGAGGGGTGAGGAGACATGAAGCTATGCAATGTGGTATGAGGGGTGAGGAGACATGAAGCTATGCACTGTGGTATGAGGGGTGAGGAGACATGAAACTATGCACTGTGGTATGAGGGGTGAGGAGACATGAAACTATGCACTGTGGTATGAGGGGTGAGGAGACATGAAACTATGCACTGTGGTATGAGGGGTGAGGAGACATGAAACTATGCACTGTGGTATGAGGGGTGAGGAGACATGAAACTATGCACTGTGGTATGAGGGGTGAGGAGACATGAAACTATGCACTGTGGTATGAGGGGTGAGGAGACATGAAACTATGCACTGTGGTATGAGGGGTAGAGGAGACATGAAACTATGCACTGTGGTATGAGGGGTGAGGAGACATGAAACTATGCAATGTGGTATGAGGGGTGAGGAGACATGAAACTATGCACTGTGGTATGAGGGGTGAGGAGACATGAAACTATGCACTGTGGTATGAGGTGTGAGGAGACATGAAGCTGTGCACCGTGGTATGAGGGGTGAGGAGACATGAAGCTATGCACTGTGGTATGAGGGGTGAGGAGACATGAAGCTATGCAATGTGGTATGAGGGGTGAGGAGACATGAAACTATGCAATGTGGTATGAGGGGTGAGGAGACATGAAACTATGCAATGTGGTATGAGGGGTGAGGAGACATGAAACTATGCACTGTGGTATGAGGGGTGAGGAGACATGAAACTATGCAATGTGGTATGAGGGGTGAGGAGACATGAAACTATGCACTGTGGTATGAGGGGTGAGGAGACATGAAACTATGCAATGTGGTATGAGGGGTGAGGAGACATGAAACTATGCAATGTGGTATGAGGGGTGAGGAGACATGAAACTATGCACTGTGGTATGAGGGGTGAGGAGACATGAAACTATGCACTGTGGTATGAGGGGTGAGGAGACATGAAACTATGCAATGTGGTATGAGGGGTGAGGAGACATGAAACTATGCACTGTGGTATGAGGGGTGAGGAGACATGAAGCTATGCACTGTGGTATGAGGGGTGAGGAGGAGACATGAAACTATGCACTGTGGTATGAGGGGTGAGGAGACATGAAGCTATGCAATGTGGTATGAGGGGTAGAGGAGACATGAAACTATGCAATGTGGTATGAGGGGTGAGGAGGAGACATGAAACTATGCAATGTGGTATGAGGGGTGAGGAGGAGACATGAAACTATGCAATGTGGTATGAGGGGTGAGGAGACATGAAACTATGCAATGTGGTATGAGGGGTGAGGAGACATGAAACTATGCACTGTGGTATGAGGGGTGAGGAGACATGAAACTATGCACTGTGGTATGGGGGGTGAGGAGACATGAAACTATGCACTGTGGTATGAGGGGTGAGGAGACATGAAACTATGCACTGTGGTATGAGGTGTGAGGAGACATGAAACTATGCACTGTGGTATGAGGGGTGAGGAGACATGAAACTATGCACTGTGGTATGAGGGGTAGAGGAGACATGAAACTATGCACTGTGGTATGAGGGGTGAGGAGACATGAAACTATGCAATGTGGTATGAGGGGTGAGGAGACATGAAACTATGCACTGTGGTATGAGGGGTGAGGAGACATGAAACTATGCACTGTGGTATGAGGGGTGAGGAGACATGAAACTATGCACTGTGGTATGAGGGGTGAGGAGACATGAAACTATGCACTGTGGTATGAGGGGTGAGGAGACATGAAACTATGCACTGTGGTATGAGGGGTAGAGGAGACATGAAACTATGCACTGTGGTATGAGGGGTGAGGAGACATGAAACTATGCAATGTGGTATGAGGGGTGAGGAGACATGAAACTATGCACTGTGGTATGAGGGGTGAGGAGACATGAAACTATGCACTGTGGTAATAGGGGTGAGGAGACATGAAACTATGCACTGTGGTATGAGGGGTGAGGAGACATGAAACTATGCACTGTGGTATGAGGGGTGAGGAGACATGAAACTATGCACTGTGGTATGAGGGGTGAGGAGGAGACATGAAGCTATGCACTGTGGTATGAGGGGTAGAGGAGACATGAAGCTATGCACCGTGGTATGAGGGGTGAGGAGACATGAAGCTATGCACTGTGGTATGAGGGGTGAGGAGACATGAAGCTATGCAATGTGGTATGAGGGGTGAGGAGACATGAAACTATGCAATGTGGTATGAGGGGTGAGGAGACATGAAACTATGCAATGTGGTATGAGGGGTGAGGAGACATGAAACTATGCACTGTGGTATGAGGGGTGAGGAGACATGAAACTATGCAATGTGGTATGAGGGGTGAGGAGGAGACATGAAACTATGCAATGTGGTATGAGGGGTGAGGAGACATGAAACTATGCAATGTGGTATGAGGGGTGAGGAGGAGACATGAAACTATGCACTGTGGTATGAGGGGTGAGGAGACATGAAACTATGCACTGTGGTATGAGGTGTGAGGAGACATGAAACTATGCACTGTGGTATGAGGGGTGAGGAGACATGAAACTATGCACTGTGGTATGAGGGGTGAGGAGACATGAAACTATGCACTGTGGTATGAGGGGTGAGGAGACATGAAACTATGCACTGTGGTATGAGGGGTGAGGAGACATGAAACTATGCACTGTGGTATGAGGGGTAGAGGAGACATGAAACTATGCAATGTGGTATGAGGGGTGAGGAGGAGACATGAAACTATGCAATGTGGTATGAGGGGTGAGGAGGAGACATGAAACTATGCACTGTGGTATGAGGGGTGAGGAGACATGAAACTATGCACTGTGGTATGAGGGGTGAGGAGACATGAAACTATGCAATGTGGTATGAGGGGTGAGGAGGAGACATGAAACTATGCAATGTGGTATGAGGGGTGAGGAGACATGAAACTATGCACTGTGGTATGAGGGGTGAGGAGACATGAAACTATGCACTGTGGTATGAGGGGTGAGGAGACATGAAACTATGCACTGTGGTATGAGGGGTAGAGGAGACATGAAACTATGCACTGTGGTATGAGGGGTGAGGAGACATGAAACTATGCAATGTGGTATGAGGGGTGAGGAGACATGAAACTATGCACTGTGGTATGAGGGGTGAGGAGACATGAAACTATGCACTGTGGTATGAGGGGTGAGGAGACATGAAACTATGCACTGTGGTATGAGGGGTAGAGGAGACATGAAACTATGCACTGTGGTATGAGGGGTGAGGAGACATGAAACTATGCAATGTGGTATGAGGGGTGAGGAGACATGAAACTATGCACTGTGGTATGAGGGGTGAGGAGACATGAAACTATGCACTGTGGTATGAGGGGTGAGGAGACATGAAACTATGCACTGTGGTATGAGGGGTGAGGAGACATGAAACTATGCACTGTGGTATGAGGGGTGAGGAGACATGAAACTATGCACTGTGGTATGAGGGGTAGAGGAGACATGAAACTATGCACTGTGGTATGAGGGGTGAGGAGACATGAAACTATGCAATGTGGTATGAGGGGTGAGGAGACATGAAACTATGCACTGTGGTATGAGGGGTGAGGAGACATGAAACTATGCACTGTGGTAATAGGGGTGAGGAGACATGAAACTATGCACTGTGGTATGAGGGGTGAGGAGACATGAAACTATGCACTGTGGTATGAGGGGTGAGGAGACATGAAACTATGCACTGTGGTATGAGGGGTGAGGAGGAGACATGAAGCTATGCACTGTGGTATGAGGGGTAGAGGAGACATGAAGCTATGCACCGTGGTATGAGGGGTGAGGAGACATGAAGCTATGCACTGTGGTATGAGGGGTGAGGAGACATGAAGCTATGCAATGTGGTATGAGGGGTGAGGAGACATGAAACTATGCAATGTGGTATGAGGGGTGAGGAGACATGAAACTATGCAATGTGGTATGAGGGGTGAGGAGACATGAAACTATCCACTGTGGTATGAGGGGTGAGGAGACATGAAACTATGCACTGTGGTATGAGGGGTGAGGAGACATGAAACTATGCACTGTGGTATGAGGGGTGAGGAGACATGAAACTATGCAATGTGGTATGAGGGGTGAGGAGGAGACATGAAGCTATGCACTGTGGTATGAGGGGTGAGGAGACATGAAACTATGCACCGTGGTATGAGGGGTGAGGAGACATGAAACTATGCACTGTGGTATGAGGGGTGAGGAGACATGAAACTATGCAATGTGGTATGAGGGGTGAGGAGACATGAAACTATGCAATGTGGTATGAGGGGTGAGGAGACATGAAACTATGCACTGTGGTATGAGGGGTGAGGAGGAGACATGAAACTATGCACTGTGGTATGAGGGGTGAGGAGGAGACATGAAACTATGCACTGTGGTATGAGGGGTGAGGAGACATGAAACTATGCAATGTGGTATGAGGGGTAGAGGAGACATGAAACTATGCAATGTGGTATGAGGGGTGAGGAGGAGACATGAAACTATGCAATGTGGTATGAGGGGTGAGGAGGAGACATGAAACTATGCACTGTGGTATGAGGGGTGAGGAGACATGAAACTATGCACTGTGGTATGAGGGGTGAGGAGACATGAAACTATGCACTGTGGTATGAGGGGTGAGGAGACATGAAACTATGCACTGTGGTATGAGGGGTGAGGAGGCATGAAACTATGCACTGTGGTATGAGGTGTGAGGAGACATGAAACTATGCACTGTGGTATGAGGGGTGAGGAGACATGAAACTATGCACTGTGGTATGAGGGGTGAGGAGACATGAAACTATGCACTGTGGTATGAGGGGTGAGGAGACATGAAACTATGCACTGTGGTATGAGGGGTAGAGGAGACATGAAACTATGCACTGTGGTATGAGGGGTGAGGAGACATGAAACTATGCAATGTGGTATGAGGGGTGAGGAGGAGACATGAAACTATGCACTGTGGTATGAGGGGTGAGGAGGAGACATGAAGCTATGCACCGTGCTATGAGATGTGAGGAGGAGACATGAAACTATGCACTGTGGTATGAGGGGTGAGGAGGAGACATGAAACTATGCACTGTGGTATGAGATGTGAGGAGGAGACATGAAACTATGCACTGTGGTATGAGATGTGAGGAGGAGACATGAAACTATGCACTGTGGTATGAGATGTGAGGAGGAGACATGAAACTATGCACTGTGGTATGAGGAGTGAGGAGACATGAAACTATGCACTGTGGTATGAGGGGTAGAGGAGACATGAAACTATGCACTGTGGTATGAGGTGTGAGGAGACATGAAACTATGCACTGTGGTATGAGGGGTGAGGAGACATGAAACTATGCAATGTGGTATGAGGGGTGAGGAGGAGATTTGAAACTATGCACTGTGGTATGAGGGGTGAGGAGACATGAAACTATGCAATGTGGTATGAGGGGTGAGGAGACATGAAACTATGCAATGTGGTATGAGGGGTGAGGAGGAGACATGAAACTATGCAATGTGGTATGAGGGGTGAGGAGGAGATATGCAGCTATGCACTGTGGTATGAGGGGTAGAGGAGACATGAAACTATGCACTGTGGTATGAGGGGTGAGGAGACATGAAGCTATGCACTGTGGTATGAGGGGTGAGGAGACATGAAACTATGCACTGTGGTATGAGGGGTGAGGAGGAGACATGAAGCTATGCACTGTGGTATGAGGGGTAGAGGAGACATGAAGCTATGCAATGTGGTATGAGGGGTGAGGAGACATGAAACTATGCACTGTGGTATGAGGGGTGAGGAGGAGACATGAAACTATGCACTGTGGTATGAGGGGTGAGGAGGAGACATGAAGCTATGCACTGTGGTATGAGGGGTGAGGAGACATGAAGCTATGCACTGTGGTATGAGGGGTGAGGAGACATGAAACTATGCACTGTGGTATGAGGGGTGAGGAGACATGAAACTATGCACTGTGGTATGAGGGGTGAGGAGACATGAAACTATGCACTGTGGTATGAGGGGTGAGGAGACATGAAACTATGCACTGTGGTATGAGGGGTGAGGAGACATGAAACTATGCACTGTGGTATGAGGGGTGAGGAGGCATGAAACTATGCACTGTGGTATGAGGTGTGAGGAGACATGAAACTATGCACTGTGGTATGAGGGGTGAGGAGACATGAAACTATGCACTGTGGTATGAGGGGTGAGGAGACATGAAACTATGCACTGTGGTATGAGGGGTGAGGAGACATGAAACTATGCACTGTGGTATGAGGGGTAGAGGAGACATGAAACTATGCACTGTGGTATGAGGGGTGAGGAGACATGAAACTATGCACTGTGGTATGAGGGGTGAGGAGACATGAAACTATGCACTGTGGTATGAGGGGTGAGGAGACATGAAACTATGCACTGTGGTATGAGGGGTGAGGAGACATGAAACTATGCACTGTGGTATGAGGGGTAGAGGAGACATGAAACTATGCACTGTGGTATGAGGGGTGAGGAGACATGAAACTATGCAATGTGGTATGAGGGGTGAGGAGGAGACATGAAACTATGCACTGTGGTATGAGGGGTGAGGAGGAGACATGAAGCTATGCACCGTGCTATGAGATGTGAGGAGGAGACATGAAACTATGCACTGTGGTATGAGGGGTGAGGAGGAGACATGAAACTATGCACTGTGGTATGAGATGTGAGGAGGAGACATGAAACTATGCACTGTGGTATGAGATGTGAGGAGGAGACATGAAACTATGCACTGTGGTATGAGATGTGAGGAGGAGACATGAAACTATGCACTGTGGTATGAGGGGTGAGGAGACATGAAACTATGCACTGTGGTATGAGGGGTAGAGGAGACATGAAACTATGCACTGTGGTATGAGGTGTGAGGAGACATGAAACTATGCACTGTGGTATGAGGGGTGAGGAGACATGAAACTATGCAATGTGGTATGAGGGGTGAGGAGGAGATTTGAAACTATGCACTGTGGTATGAGGGGTGAGGAGACATGAAACTATGCAATGTGGTATGAGGGGTGAGGAGACATGAAACTATGCAATGTGGTATGAGGGGTGAGGAGGAGACATGAAACTATGCAATGTGGTATGAGGGGTGAGGAGGAGATATGCAGCTATGCACTGTGGTATGAGGGGTAGAGGAGACATGAAACTATGCACTGTGGTATGAGGGGTGAGGAGACATGAAGCTATGCACTGTGGTATGAGGGGTGAGGAGACATGAAACTATGCACTGTGGTATGAGGGGTGAGGAGGAGACATGAAGCTATGCACTGTGGTATGAGGGGTAGAGGAGACATGAAGCTATGCAATGTGGTATGAGGGGTGAGGAGACATGAAACTATGCACTGTGGTATGAGGGGTGAGGAGGAGACATGAAACTATGCACTGTGGTATGAGGGGTGAGGAGGAGACATGAAGCTATGCACTGTGGTATGAGGGGTGAGGAGACATGAAGCTATGCACTGTGGTATGAGGGGTGAGGAGACATGAAACTATGCACTGTGGTATGAGGGGTGAGGAGACATGAAACTATGCACTGTGGTATGAGGGGTGAGGAGACATGAAACTATGCACTGTGGTATGAGGGGTGAGGAGACATGAAACTATGCACTGTGGTATGAGGGGTGAGGAGACATGAAACTATGCAATGTGGTATGAGGGGTGAGGAGGAGACATGAAACTATGCAATGTGGTATGAGGGGTGAGGAGACATGAAACTATGCACTGTGGTATGAGGGGTGAGGAGACATGAAACTATGCACTGTGGTATGAGGGGTGAGGAGACATGAAACTATGCACTGTGGTATGAGGGGTAGAGGAGACATGAAACTATGCACTGTGGTATGAGGGGTGAGGAGACATGAAACTATGCAATGTGGTATGAGGGGTGAGGAGACATGAAACTATGCACTGTGGTATGAGGGGTGAGGAGACATGAAACTATGCACTGTGGTATGAGGGGTGAGGAGACATGAAACTATGCACTGTGGTATGAGGGGTAGAGGAGACATGAAACTATGCACTGTGGTATGAGGGGTGAGGAGACATGAAACTATGCAATGTGGTATGAGGGGTGAGGAGACATGAAACTATGCACTGTGGTATGAGGGGTGAGGAGACATGAAACTATGCACTGTGGTATGAGGGGTGAGGAGACATGAAACTATGCACTGTGGTATGAGGGGTGAGGAGACATGAAACTATGCACTGTGGTATGAGGGGTGAGGAGACATGAAACTATGCACTGTGGTATGAGGGGTAGAGGAGACATGAAACTATGCACTGTGGTATGAGGGGTGAGGAGACATGAAACTATGCAATGTGGTATGAGGGGTGAGGAGACATGAAACTATGCACTGTGGTATGAGGGGTGAGGAGACATGAAACTATGCACTGTGGTAATAGGGGTGAGGAGACATGAAACTATGCACTGTGGTATGAGGGGTGAGGAGACATGAAACTATGCACTGTGGTATGAGGGGTGAGGAGACATGAAACTATGCACTGTGGTATGAGGGGTGAGGAGGAGACATGAAGCTATGCACTGTGGTATGAGGGGTAGAGGAGACATGAAGCTATGCACCGTGGTATGAGGGGTGAGGAGACATGAAGCTATGCACTGTGGTATGAGGGGTGAGGAGACATGAAGCTATGCAATGTGGTATGAGGGGTGAGGAGACATGAAACTATGCAATGTGGTATGAGGGGTGAGGAGACATGAAACTATGCAATGTGGTATGAGGGGTGAGGAGACATGAAACTATCCACTGTGGTATGAGGGGTGAGGAGACATGAAACTATGCACTGTGGTATGAGGGGTGAGGAGACATGAAACTATGCACTGTGGTATGAGGGGTGAGGAGACATGAAACTATGCAATGTGGTATGAGGGGTGAGGAGGAGACATGAAGCTATGCACTGTGGTATGAGGGGTGAGGAGACATGAAACTATGCACCGTGGTATGAGGGGTGAGGAGACATGAAACTATGCACTGTGGTATGAGGGGTGAGGAGACATGAAACTATGCAATGTGGTATGAGGGGTGAGGAGACATGAAACTATGCAATGTGGTATGAGGGGTGAGGAGACATGAAACTATGCACTGTGGTATGAGGGGTGAGGAGGAGACATGAAACTATGCACTGTGGTATGAGGGGTGAGGAGGAGACATGAAACTATGCACTGTGGTATGAGGGGTGAGGAGACATGAAACTATGCAATGTGGTATGAGGGGTAGAGGAGACATGAAACTATGCAATGTGGTATGAGGGGTGAGGAGGAGACATGAAACTATGCAATGTGGTATGAGGGGTGAGGAGGAGACATGAAACTATGCACTGTGGTATGAGGGGTGAGGAGACATGAAACTATGCACTGTGGTATGAGGGGTGAGGAGACATGAAACTATGCACTGTGGTATGAGGGGTGAGGAGACATGAAACTATGCACTGTGGTATGAGGGGTGAGGAGGCATGAAACTATGCACTGTGGTATGAGGTGTGAGGAGACATGAAACTATGCACTGTGGTATGAGGGGTGAGGAGACATGAAACTATGCACTGTGGTATGAGGGGTGAGGAGACATGAAACTATGCACTGTGGTATGAGGGGTGAGGAGACATGAAACTATGCACTGTGGTATGAGGGGTAGAGGAGACATGAAACTATGCACTGTGGTATGAGGGGTGAGGAGACATGAAACTATGCAATGTGGTATGAGGGGTGAGGAGGAGACATGAAACTATGCACTGTGGTATGAGGGGTGAGGAGGAGACATGAAGCTATGCACCGTGCTATGAGATGTGAGGAGGAGACATGAAACTATGCACTGTGGTATGAGGGGTGAGGAGGAGACATGAAACTATGCACTGTGGTATGAGATGTGAGGAGGAGACATGAAACTATGCACTGTGGTATGAGATGTGAGGAGGAGACATGAAACTATGCACTGTGGTATGAGATGTGAGGAGGAGACATGAAACTATGCACTGTGGTATGAGGAGTGAGGAGACATGAAACTATGCACTGTGGTATGAGGGGTAGAGGAGACATGAAACTATGCACTGTGGTATGAGGTGTGAGGAGACATGAAACTATGCACTGTGGTATGAGGGGTGAGGAGACATGAAACTATGCAATGTGGTATGAGGGGTGAGGAGGAGATTTGAAACTATGCACTGTGGTATGAGGGGTGAGGAGACATGAAACTATGCAATGTGGTATGAGGGGTGAGGAGACATGAAACTATGCAATGTGGTATGAGGGGTGAGGAGGAGACATGAAACTATGCAATGTGGTATGAGGGGTGAGGAGGAGATATGCAGCTATGCACTGTGGTATGAGGGGTAGAGGAGACATGAAACTATGCACTGTGGTATGAGGGGTGAGGAGACATGAAGCTATGCACTGTGGTATGAGGGGTGAGGAGACATGAAACTATGCACTGTGGTATGAGGGGTGAGGAGGAGACATGAAGCTATGCACTGTGGTATGAGGGGTAGAGGAGACATGAAGCTATGCAATGTGGTATGAGGGGTGAGGAGACATGAAACTATGCACTGTGGTATGAGGGGTGAGGAGGAGACATGAAACTATGCACTGTGGTATGAGGGGTGAGGAGGAGACATGAAGCTATGCACTGTGGTATGAGGGGTGAGGAGACATGAAGCTATGCACTGTGGTATGAGGGGTGAGGAGACATGAAACTATGCACTGTGGTATGAGGGGTGAGGAGACATGAAACTATGCACTGTGGTATGAGGGGTGAGGAGACATGAAACTATGCACTGTGGTATGAGGGGTGAGGAGACATGAAACTATGCACTGTGGTATGAGGGGTGAGGAGACATGAAACTATGCACTGTGGTATGAGGGGTGAGGAGGCATGAAACTATGCACTGTGGTATGAGGTGTGAGGAGACATGAAACTATGCACTGTGGTATGAGGGGTGAGGAGACATGAAACTATGCACTGTGGTATGAGGGGTGAGGAGACATGAAACTATGCACTGTGGTATGAGGGGTGAGGAGACATGAAACTATGCACTGTGGTATGAGGGGTAGAGGAGACATGAAACTATGCACTGTGGTATGAGGGGTGAGGAGACATGAAACTATGCACTGTGGTATGAGGGGTGAGGAGACATGAAACTATGCACTGTGGTATGAGGGGTGAGGAGACATGAAACTATGCACTGTGGTATGAGGGGTGAGGAGACATGAAACTATGCACTGTGGTATGAGGGGTAGAGGAGACATGAAACTATGCACTGTGGTATGAGGGGTGAGGAGACATGAAACTATGCAATGTGGTATGAGGGGTGAGGAGGAGACATGAAACTATGCACTGTGGTATGAGGGGTGAGGAGGAGACATGAAGCTATGCACCGTGCTATGAGATGTGAGGAGGAGACATGAAACTATGCACTGTGGTATGAGGGGTGAGGAGGAGACATGAAACTATGCACTGTGGTATGAGATGTGAGGAGGAGACATGAAACTATGCACTGTGGTATGAGATGTGAGGAGGAGACATGAAACTATGCACTGTGGTATGAGATGTGAGGAGGAGACATGAAACTATGCACTGTGGTATGAGGGGTGAGGAGACATGAAACTATGCACTGTGGTATGAGGGGTAGAGGAGACATGAAACTATGCACTGTGGTATGAGGTGTGAGGAGACATGAAACTATGCACTGTGGTATGAGGGGTGAGGAGACATGAAACTATGCAATGTGGTATGAGGGGTGAGGAGGAGATTTGAAACTATGCACTGTGGTATGAGGGGTGAGGAGACATGAAACTATGCAATGTGGTATGAGGGGTGAGGAGACATGAAACTATGCAATGTGGTATGAGGGGTGAGGAGGAGACATGAAACTATGCAATGTGGTATGAGGGGTGAGGAGGAGATATGCAGCTATGCACTGTGGTATGAGGGGTAGAGGAGACATGAAACTATGCACTGTGGTATGAGGGGTGAGGAGACATGAAGCTATGCACTGTGGTATGAGGGGTGAGGAGACATGAAACTATGCACTGTGGTATGAGGGGTGAGGAGGAGACATGAAGCTATGCACTGTGGTATGAGGGGTAGAGGAGACATGAAGCTATGCAATGTGGTATGAGGGGTGAGGAGACATGAAACTATGCACTGTGGTATGAGGGGTGAGGAGGAGACATGAAACTATGCACTGTGGTATGAGGGGTGAGGAGGAGACATGAAGCTATGCACTGTGGTATGAGGGGTGAGGAGACATGAAGCTATGCACTGTGGTATGAGGGGTGAGGAGACATGAAACTATGCACTGTGGTATGAGGGGTGAGGAGACATGAAACTATGCACTGTGGTATGAGGGGTGAGGAGACATGAAACTATGCACTGTGGTATGAGGGGTGAGGAGACATGAAACTATGCACTGTGGTATGAGGGGTGAGGAGACATGAAACTATGCACTGTGGTATGAGGGGTGAGGAGGCATGAAACTATGCACTGTGGTATGAGGTGTGAGGAGACATGAAACTATGCACTGTGGTATGAGGGGTGAGGAGACATGAAACTATGCACTGTGGTATGAGGGGTGAGGAGACATGAAACTATGCACTGTGGTATGAGGGGTGAGGAGACATGAAACTATGCACTGTGGTATGAGGGGTAGAGGAGACATGAAACTATGCACTGTGGTATGAGGGGTGAGGAGACATGAAACTATGCAATGTGGTATGAGGGGTGAGGAGGAGACATGAAACTATGCACTGTGGTATGAGGGGTGAGGAGGAGACATGAAGCTATGCACCGTGCTATGAGATGTGAGGAGGAGACATGAAACTATGCACTGTGGTATGAGGGGTGAGGAGGAGACATGAAACTATGCACTGTGGTATGAGATGTGAGGAGGAGACATGAAACTATGCACTGTGGTATGAGATGTGAGGAGGAGACATGAAACTATGCACTGTGGTATGAGATGTGAGGAGGAGACATGAAACTATGCACTGTGGTATGAGGGGTGAGGAGACATGAAACTATGCACTGTGGTATGAGGGGTAGAGGAGACATGAAACTATGCACTGTGGTATGAGGTGTGAGGAGACATGAAACTATGCACTGTGGTATGAGGGGTGAGGAGACATGAAACTATGCAATGTGGTATGAGGGGTGAGGAGGAGATTTGAAACTATGCACTGTGGTATGAGGGGTGAGGAGACATGAAACTATGCAATGTGGTATGAGGGGTGAGGAGACATGAAACTATGCAATGTGGTATGAGGGGTGAGGAGGAGACATGAAACTATGCAATGTGGTATGAGGGGTGAGGAGGAGATATGCAGCTATGCACTGTGGTATGAGGGGTAGAGGAGACATGAAACTATGCACTGTGGTATGAGGGGTGAGGAGACATGAAGCTATGCACTGTGGTATGACGGGTGAGGAGACATGAAACTATGCACTGTGGTATGAGGGGTGAGGAGGAGACATGAAGCTATGCACTGTGGTATGAGGGGTAGAGGAGACATGAAGCTATGCAATGTGGTATGAGGGGTGAGGAGACATGAAACTATGCACTGTGGTATGAGGGGTGAGGAGGAGACATGAAACTATGCACTGTGGTATGAGGGGTGAGGAGGAGACATGAAGCTATGCACTGTGGTATGAGGGGTGAGGAGACATGAAGCTATGCACTGTGGTATGAGGGGTGAGGAGACATGAAACTATGCACTGTGGTATGAGGGGTGAGGAGACATGAAACTATGCACTGTGGTATGAGGGGTGAGGAGACATGAAACTATGCAATGTGGTATGAGGGGTGAGGAGACATGAAACTATGCACTGTGGTATGAGGGGTAGAGGAGACATGAAGCTATGCAATGTGGTATGAGGGGTGAGGAGACATGAAACTATGCAATGTGGTATGAGGGGTGAGGAGACATGAAACTATGCAATGTGGTATGAGGGGTGAGGAGACATGAAACTATGCACTGTGGTATGAGGGGTGAGGAGACATGAAACTATGCAATGTGGTATGAGGGGTGAGGAGACATGAAACTATGCACTGTGGTATGAGGGGTGAGGAGACATGAAACTATGCAATGTGGTATGAGGGGTGAGGAGACATGAAACTATGCAATGTGGTATGAGGGGTGAGGAGACATGAAACTATGCACTGTGGTATGAGGGGTGAGGAGACATGAAACTATGCACTGTGGTATGAGGGGTGAGGAGACATGAAACTATGCAATGTGGTATAAGGGGTGAGGAGACATGAAACTATGCACTGTGGTATGAGGGGTGAGGAGACATGAAGCTATGCACTGTGGTATGAGGGGTGAGGAGGAGACATGAAACTATGCACTGTGGTATGAGGGGTGAGGAGACATGAAGCTATGCAATGTGGTATGAGGGGTAGAGGAGACATGAAACTATGCAATGTGGTATGAGGGGTGAGGAGGAGACATGAAACTATGCAATGTGGTATGAGGGGTGAGGAGGAGACATGAAACTATGCAATGTGGTATGAGGGGTGAGGAGACATGAAACTATGCAATGTGGTATGAGGGGTGAGGAGACATGAAACTATGCACTGTGGTATGAGGGGTGAGGAGACATGAAACTATGCACTGTGGTATGGGGGGTGAGGAGACATGAAACTATGCACTGTGGTATGAGGGGTGAGGAGACATGAAACTATGCACTGTGGTATGAGGTGTGAGGAGACATGAAACTATGCACTGTGGTATGAGGGGTGAGGAGACATGAAACTATGCACTGTGGTATGAGGGGTAGAGGAGACATGAAACTATGCACTGTGGTATGAGGGGTGAGGAGACATGAAACTATGCAATGTGGTATGAGGGGTGAGGAGACATGAAACTATGCACTGTGGTATGAGGGGTGAGGAGACATGAAACTATGCACTGTGGTATGAGGGGTGAGGAGACATGAAACTATGCACTGTGGTATGAGGGGTGAGGAGACATGAAACTATGCACTGTGGTATGAGGGGTGAGGAGACATGAAACTATGCACTGTGGTATGAGGGGTAGAGGAGACATGAAACTATGCACTGTGGTATGAGGGGTGAGGAGACATGAAACTATGCAATGTGGTATGAGGGGTGAGGAGACATGAAACTATGCACTGTGGTATGAGGGGTGAGGAGACATGAAACTATGCACTGTGGTAATAGGGGTGAGGAGACATGAAACTATGCACTGTGGTATGAGGGGTGAGGAGACATGAAACTATGCACTGTGGTATGAGGGGTGAGGAGACATGAAACTATGCACTGTGGTATGAGGGGTGAGGAGGAGACATGAAGCTATGCACTGTGGTATGAGGGGTAGAGGAGACATGAAGCTATGCACCGTGGTATGAGGGGTGAGGAGACATGAAGCTATGCACTGTGGTATGAGGGGTGAGGAGACATGAAGCTATGCAATGTGGTATGAGGGGTGAGGAGACATGAAACTATGCAATGTGGTATGAGGGGTGAGGAGACATGAAACTATGCAATGTGGTATGAGGGGTGAGGAGACATGAAACTATCCACTGTGGTATGAGGGGTGAGGAGACATGAAACTATACACTGTGGTATGAGGGGTGAGGAGACATGAAACTATGCAATGTGGTATGAGGGGTGAGGAGGAGACATGAAACTATGCAATGTGGTATGAGGGGTGAGGAGACATGAAACTATGCACTGTGGTATGAGGGGTGAGGAGACATGAAACTATGCAATGTGGTATGAGGGGTGAGGAGGAGACATGAAACTATGCAATGTGGTATGAGGGGTGAGGAGACATGAAACTATGCAATGTGGTATGAGGGGTGAGGAGGAGACATGAAACTATGCACTGTGGTATGAGGGGTGAGGAGACATGAAACTATGCACTGTGGTATGAGGTGTGAGGAGACATGAAACTATGCACTGTGGTATGAGGGGTGAGGAGACATGAAACTATGCACTGTGGTATGAGGGGTGAGGAGACATGAAACTATGCACTGTGGTATGAGGGGTGAGGAGACATGAAACTATGCACTGTGGTATGAGGGGTGAGGAGACATGAAACTATGCACTGTGGTATGAGGGGTAGAGGAGACATGAAACTATGCAATGTGGTATGAGGGGTGAGGAGGAGACATGAAACTATGCAATGTGGTATGAGGGGTGAGGAGGAGACATGAAACTATGCACTGTGGTATGAGGGGTGAGGAGACATGAAACTATGCACTGTGGTATGAGGGGTGAGGAGACATGAAACTATGCACTGTGGTATGAGGGGTGAGGAGACATGAAACTATGCACTGTGGTATGAGGGGTGAGGAGACATGAAACTATGCACTGTGGTATGAGGGGTGAGGAGACATGAAACTATGCACTGTGGTATGAGGGGTGAGGAGACATGAAACTATGCACTGTGGTATGAGGGGTAGAGGAGACATGAAACTATGCACTGTGGTATGAGGGGTGAGGAGACATGAAACTATGCAATGTGGTATGAGGGGTGAGGAGACATGAAACTATGCACTGTGGTATGAGGGGTGAGGAGACATGAAACTATGCACTGTGGTATGAGGGGTGAGGAGACATGAAACTATGCACTGTGGTATGAGGGGTGAGGAGACATGAAAGTATGCACTGTGGTACGAGGGGTGAGGAGACATGAAACTATGCACTGTGGTATGAGGGGTGAGGAGGAGACATGAAGCTATGCACTGTGGTATGAGGGGTAGAGGAGACATGAAGCTATGCACCGTGGTATGAGGGGTGAGGAGACATGAAGCTATGCACTGTGGTATGAGGGGTGAGGAGACATGAAGCTATGCAATGTGGTATGAGGGGTGAGGAGACATGAAACTATGCAATGTGGTATGAGGGGTGAGGAGACATGAAACTATGCAATGTGGTATGAGGGGTGAGGAGACATGAAACTATCCACTGTGGTATGAGGGGTGAGGAGACATGAAACTATGCACTGTGGTATGAGGGGTGAGGAGACATGAAACTATGCAATGTGGTATGAGGGGTGAGGAGGAGACATGAAACTATGCAATGTGGTATGAGGGGTGAGGAGACATGAAACTATGCACTGTGGTATGAGGGGTGAGGAGACATGAAACTATGCACTGTGGTATGAGGGGTGAGGAGACATGAAACTATGCAATGTGGTATGAGGGGTGAGGAGGAGACATGAAACTATGCAATGTGGTATGAGGGGTGAGGAGACATGAAACTATGCAATGTGATATGAGGGGTGAGGAGGAGACATGAAACTATGCACTGTGGTATGAGGGGTGAGGAGACATGAAGCTATGCACTGTGGTATGAGGGGTGAGGAGACATGAAACTATGCACTGTGGTATGAGGGGTGAGGAGACATGAAACTATGCACTGTGGTATGAGGGGTGAGGAGACATGAAACTATGCACTGTGGTATGAGGGGTGAGGAGACATGAAACTATGCAATGTGGTATGAGGGGTGAGGAGGAGACATGAAGCTATGCACTGTGGTATGAGGGGTGAGGAGACATGAAACTATGCACCGTGGTATGAGGGGTGAGGAGACATGAAACTATGCACTGTGGTATGAGGGGTGAGGAGACATGAAACTATGCAATGTGGTATGAGGGGTGAGGAGACATGAAACTATGCAATGTGGTATGAGGGGTGAGGAGACATGAAACTATGTACTGTGGTATGAGGGGTGAGGAGGAGACATGAAACTATGCACTGTGGTATGAGGGGTGAGGAGGAGACATGAAACTATGCACTGTGGTATGAGGGGTGAGGAGACATGAAACTATGCAATGTGGTATGAGGGGTAGAGGAGACATGAAACTATGCAATGTGGTATGAGGGGTGAGGAGGAGACATGAAACTATGCAATGTGGTATGAGGGGTGAGGAGGAGACATGAAACTATGCACTGTGGTATGAGGGGTGAGGAGACATGAAACTATGCACTGTGGTATGAGGGGTGAGGAGACATGAAACTATGCACTGTGGTATGAGGGGTGAGGAGACATGAAACTATGCACTGTGGTATGAGGGGTGAGGAGGCATGAAACTATGCACTGTGGTATGAGGTGTGAGGAGACATGAAACTATGCACTGTGGTATGAGGGGTGAGGAGACATGAAACTATGCACTGTGGTATGAGGGGTGAGGAGACATGAAACTATGCACTGTGGTATGAGGGGTGAGGAGACATGAAACTATGCACTGTGGTATGAGGGGTAGAGGAGACATGAAACTATGCACTGTGGTATGAGGGGTGAGGAGACATGAAACTATGCAATGTGGTATGAGGGGTGAGGAGGAGACATGAAACTATGCACTGTGGTATGAGGGGTGAGGAGGATACATGAAGCTATGCACCGTGCTATGAGATGTGAGGAGGAGACATGAAACTATGCACTGTGGTATGAGGGGTGAGGAGGAGACATGAAACTATGCACTGTGGTATGAGATGTGAGGAGGAGACATGAAACTATGCACTGTGGTATGAGATGTGAGGAGGAGACATGAAACTATGCACTGTGGTATGAGATGTGAGGAGGAGACATGAAACTATGCACTGTGGTATGAGGGGTGAGGAGACATGAAACTATGCACTGTGGTATGAGGGGTAGAGGAGACATGAAACTATGCACTGTGGTATGAGGTGTGAGGAGACATGAAACTATGCACTGTGGTATGAGGGGTGAGGAGACATGAAACTATGCAATGTGGTATGAGGGGTGAGGAGGAGATTTGAAACTATGCACTGTGGTATGAGGGGTGAGGAGACATGAAACTATGCAATGTGGTATGAGGGGTGAGGAGACATGAAACTATGCAATGTGGTATGAGGGGTGAGGAGGAGACATGAAACTATGCAATGTGGTATGAGGGGTGAGGAGGAGATATGCAGCTATGCACTGTGGTATGAGGGGTAGAGGAGACATGAAACTATGCACTGTGGTATGAGGGGTGAGGAGACATGAAGCTATGCACTGTGGTATGAGGGGTGAGGAGACATGAAACTATGCACTGTGGTATGAGGGGTGAGGAGGAGACATGAAGCTATGCACTGTGGTATGAGGGGTAGAGGAGACATGAAGCTATGCAATGTGGTATGAGGGGTGAGGAGACATGAAACTATGCACTGTGGTATGAGGGGTGAGGAGGAGACATGAAACTATGCACTGTGGTATGAGGGGTGAGGAGGAGACATGAAGCTATGCACTGTGGTATGAGGGGTGAGGAGACATGAAGCTATGCACTGTGGTATGAGGGGTGAGGAGACATGAAACTATGCACTGTGGTATGAGGGGTGAGGAGACATGAAACTATGCACTGTGGTATGAGGGGTGAGGAGACATGAAACTATGCAATGTGGTATGAGGGGTAGAGGAGACATGAAGCTATGCACCGTGGTATGAGGGGTGAGGAGACATGAAACTATGCACTGTGGTATGAGGGGTGAGGAGACATGAAACTATGCACTGTGGTATAAGGGGTGAGGAGACATGAAACTATGCACCGTGGTATGAGGGGTGAGGAGACATGAAGCTATGCACCGTGGTATGAGGGGTGAGGAGACATGGAACTATGCACTGTGGTATGAGGGGTGAGGAGACATGAAACTATGCACTGTGGTATGAGGGATGAGGAGGAGACATGAAGCTATGCACTGTGGTATGAGGGGTGAGGAGACATGAAGCTATGCACTGTGGTATGAGGGGTGAGGAGGAGACATGAAGTTATGCACTGTGGTATGAGGGGTGAGGACACATGAAACTATGCACTGTGGTATGAGGGGTGAGGAGACATGAAACTATGCACTGTGGTATGAGGGGTGAGGAGGAGACATGAAACTATGCACTGTGATATGAGGGGTGAGGAGACATGAAACTATGCACTGTGGTATGAGGGGTAGAGGAGACATGAAGCTATGCACCGTGGTATGAGGGGTGAGGAGGAGACATGAAGCTATGCACTGTGGTATGAGGGGTGAGGAGACATGAAACTATGCAATGTGGTATGAGGGGTGAGGAGACATGAAACTATGCACTGTGGTATGAGGGGTGAGGAGGAGACATGAAGCTATGCACTGTGGTATGAGGGGTGAGGAGACATGAAACTATGCACTGTGGTATGAGGGGTGAGGAGACATGAAACTATGCACTGTGGTATGAGGGGTGAGGAGGAGACATGAAACTATGCACTGTGGTATGAGGGGTGAGGAGACATGAAACTATGCACTGTGGTATGAGGGGTGAGGAGACATGAAACTATGCACTGTGGTATGAGGGGTGAGGAGACATGAAACTATGCACTGTGGTATGAGGGGTGAGGAGACATGAAACTATGCACTGTGGTATGAGGGGTGAGGAGACATGAAGCTATGCACTGTGGTATGAGGGGTGAGGAGGAGACATGAAGCTATGCACTGTGGTATGAGGGGTGAGGAGGAGACATGAAGCTATGCACTGTGGTATGAGGGGTGAGGAGACATGAAACTATGCACTGTGGTATGAGGGGTGAGGAGACATGAAACTATGCACTGTGGTATGAGGGGTGAGGAGGAGACATGAAACTATGCACTGTGGTATGAGGGGTGAGGAGACATGAAACTATGCACTGTGGTATGAGGGGTGAGGAGACATGAAACTATGCACTGTGGTATGAGGGGTGAGGAGACATGAAACTATGCACTGTGGTATGAGGGGTGAGGAGACATGAAAGTATGCACTGTGGTATGAGGGGTGAGGAGACATGAAGCTATGCACTGTGGTATGAGGGGTGAGGAGGAGACATGAAGCTATGCACTGTGGTATGAGGGGTGAGGAGACATGAAGCTATGCACTGTGGTATGAGGGGTGAGGAGACATGAAGCTATGCACTGTGGTATGAGGGGTGAGGAGGAGACATGAAGCTATGCACTGTGGTATGAGGGGTGAGGAGACATGAAACTATGCACTGTGGTATGAGGGGTGAGGAGACATGAAACTATGCACTGTGGTATGAGGGGTGAGGAGACATGAAACTATGCACTGTGGTATGAGGGGTGAGGAGACATGAAACTATGCACTGTGGTATGAGGTGTGAGGAGACATGAAACTATGCACTGTGGTATGAGGGGTGAGGAGACATGAAACTATGCACTGTGGTATGAGGGGTGAGGAGACATGAAACTATGCACTGTGGTATGAGGGGTGAGGAGACATGAAACTATGCACTGTGGTATGAGGGGTAGAGGAGACATGAAACTATGCACTGTGGTATGAGGGGTGAGGAGACATGAAACTATGCAATGTGGTATGAGGGGTGAGGAGGAGACATGAAGCTATGCACCGTGCTATGAGATGTGAGGAGGAGACATGAAACTATGCACTGTGGTATGAGGGGTGAGGAGACATGAAACTATGCACTGTGGTATGAGGGGTAGAGGAGACATGAAACTATGCACTGTGGTATGAGGTGTGAGGAGACATGAAACTATGCACTGTGGTATGAGGGGTGAGGAGACATGAAACTATGCAATGTGGTATGAGGGGTGAGGAGGAGATTTGAAACTATGCACTGTGGTATGAGGGGTGAGGAGACATGAAACTATGCAATGTGGTATGAGGGGTGAGGAGACATGAAGCTATGCACTGTGGTATGAGGGGTGAGGAGACATGAAACTATGCACTGTGGTATGAGGGGTGAGGAGACATGAAACTATGCACTGTGGTATGAGGGGTGAGGAGACATGAAACTATGCAATGTGGTATGAGGGGTAGAGGAGACATGAAGCTATGCACCGTGGTATGAGGGGTGAGGAGACATGAAACTATGCACTGTGGTATGAGGGGTGAGGAGACATGAAACTATGCACTGTGGTATGAGGGGTGAGGAGACATGAAACTATGCACCGTGGTATGAGGGGTGAGGAGACATGAAGCTATGCACCGTGGTATGAGGGGTGAGGAGACATGGAACTATGCACTGTGGTATGAGGGGTGAGGAGACATGAAACTATGCACTGTGGTATGAGGGGTGAGGAGGAGACATGAAGCTATGCACTGTGGTATGAGGGGTGAGGAGACATGAAGCTATGCACTGTGGTATGAGGGGTGAGGAGGAGACATGAAGTTATGCACTGTGGTATGAGGGGTGAGGAGACATGAAACTATGCACTGTGGTATGAGGGGTGAGGAGACATGAAACTATGCACTGTGGTATGAGGGGTGAGGAGGAGACATGAAACTATGCACTGTGATATGAGGGGTGAGGAGACATGAAACTATGCACTGTGGTATGAGGGGTAGAGGAGACATGAAGCTATGCACCGTGGTATGAGGGGTGAGGAGGAGACATGAAGCTATGCACTGTGGTATGAGGGGTGAGGAGACATGAAACTATGCAATGTGGTATGAGGGGTGAGGAGACATGAAACTATGCACTGTGGTATGAGGGGTGAGGAGGAGACATGAAACTATGCAATGTGGTATGAGGGGTGAGGAGGAGATATGCAGCTATGCACTGTGGTATGAGGGGTAGAGGAGACATGAAACTATGCACTGTGGTATGAGGGGTGAGGAGACATGAAGCTATGCACTGTGGTATGAGGGGTGAGGAGACATGAAACTATGCACTGTGGTATGAGGGGTGAGGAGGAGACATGAAGCTATGCACTGTGGTATGAGGGGTAGAGGAGACATGAAGCTATGCAATGTGGTATGAGGGGTGAGGAGACATGAAACTATGCACTGTGGTATGAGGGGTGAGGAGGAGACATGAAACTATGCACTGTGGTATGAGGGGTGAGGAGGAGACATGAAGCTATGCACTGTGGTATGAGGGGTGAGGAGACATGAAGCTATGCACTGTGGTATGAGGGGTGAGGAGACATGAAACTATGCACTGTGGTATGAGGGGTGAGGAGACATGAAACTATGCACTGTGGTATGAGGGGTGAGGAGACATGAAACTATGCAATGTGGTATGAGGGGTAGAGGAGACATGAAGCTATGCACCGTGGTATGAGGGGTGAGGAGACATGAAACTATGCACTGTGGTATGAGGGGTGAGGAGACATGAAACTATGTACTGTGGTATAAGGGGTGAGGAGACATGAAACTATGCACCGTGGTATGAGGGGTGAGGAGACATGAAGCTATGCACCGTGGTATGAGGGGTGAGGAGACATGGAACTATGCACTGTGGTATGAGGGGTGAGGAGACATGAAACTATGCACTGTGGTATGAGGGGTGAGGAGGAGACATGAAGCTATGCACTGTGGTATGAGGGGTGAGGAGACATGAAGCTATGCACTGTGGTATGAGGGGTGAGGAGGAGACATGAAGTTATGCACTGTGGTATGAGGGGTGAGGACACATGAAACTATGCACTGTGGTATGAGGGGTGAGGAGACATGAAACTATGCACTGTGGTATGAGGGGTGAGGAGGAGACATGAAACTATGCACTGTGATATGAGGGGTGAGGAGACATGAAACTATGCACTGTGGTATGAGGGGTAGAGGAGACATGAAGCTATGCACCGTGGTATGAGGGGTGAGGAGGAGACATGAAGCTATGCACTGTGGTATGAGGGGTGAGGAGACATGAAACTATGCAATGTGGTATGAGGGGTGAGGAGACATGAAACTATGCACTGTGGTATGAGGGGTGAGGAGGAGACATGAAGCTATGCACTGTGGTATGAGGGGTGAGGAGACATGAAACTATGCACTGTGGTATGAGGGGTGAGGAGACATGAAACTATGCACTGTGGTATGAGGGGTGAGGAGGAGACATGAAACTATGCACTGTGGTATGAGGGGTGAGGAGACATGAAACTATGCACTGTGGTATGAGGGGTGAGGAGACATGAAACTATGCACTGTGGTATGAGGGGTGAGGAGACATGAAACTATGCACTGTGGTATGAGGGGTGAGGAGACATGAAACTATGCACTGTGGTATGAGGGGTGAGGAGACATGAAGCTATGCACTGTGGTATGAGGGGTGAGGAGGAGACATGAAGCTATGCACCGTGGTATGAGGGGTGAGGAGACATGAAACTATGCAATGTGGTATGAGGGGTGAGGAGACATGAAACTATGCACTGTGGTATGAGGGGTGAGGAGGAGACATGAAGCTATGCACTGTGGTATGAGGGGTGAGGAGACATGAAACTATGCACTGTGGTATGAGGGGTGAGGAGACATGAAACTATGCACTGTGGTATGAGAGGTGAGGAGGAGACATGAAACTATGCACTGTGGTATGAGGGGTGAGGAGACATGAAACTATGCACTGTGGTATGAGGGGTGAGGAGACATGAAACTATGCACTGTGGTATGAGGGGTGAGGAGACATGAAACTATGCACTGTGGTATGAGGGGTGAGGAGACATGAAAGTATGCACTGTGGTATGAGGGGTGAGGAGACATGAAGCTATGCACTGTGGTATGAGGGGTGAGGAGGAGACATGAAGCTATGCACTGTGGTATGAGGGGTGAGGAGACATGAAGCTATGCACTGTGGTATGAGGGGTGAGGAGACATGAAGCTATGCACTGTGGTATGAGGGGTGAGGAGGAGACATGAAGCTATGCACTGTGGTATGAGGGGTGAGGAGACATGAAACTATGCACTGTGGTATGAGGGGTGAGGAGACATGAAACTATGCACTGTGGTATGAGGGGTGAGGAGACATGAAACTATGCACTGTGGTATGAGGGGTGAGGAGACATGAAACTATGCACTGTGGTATGAGGTGTGAGGAGACATGAAACTATGCACTGTGGTATGAGGGGTGAGGAGACATGAAACTATGCACTGTGGTATGAGGGGTGAGGAGGAGACATGAAACTATGCACTGTGGTATGAGGGGTGAGGAGACATGAAACTATGCACTGTGGTATGAGGGGTAGAGGAGACATGAAACTATGCACTGTGGTATGAGGGGTGAGGAGACATGAAACTATGCAATGTGGTATGAGGGGTGAGGAGGAGACATGAAGCTATGCACCGTGCTATGAGATGTGAGGAGGAGACATGAAACTATGCACTGTGGTATGAGGGGTGAGGAGACATGAAACTATGCACTGTGGTATGAGGGGTAGAGGAGACATGAAACTATGCACTGTGGTATGAGGTGTGAGGAGACATGAAACTATGCACTGTGGTATGAGGGGTGAGGAGACATGAAACTATGCAATGTGGTATGAGGGGTGAGGAGGAGATTTGAAACTATGCACTGTGGTATGAGGGGTGAGGAGACATGAAACTATGCAATGTGGTATGAGGGGTGAGGAGACATGAAGCTATGCACTGTGGTATGAGGGGTGAGGAGACATGAAACTATGCACTGTGGTATGAGGGGTGAGGAGACATGAAACTATGCACTGTGGTATGAGGGGTGAGGAGACATGAAACTATGCAATGTGGTATGAGGGGTAGAGGAGACATGAAGCTATGCACCGTGGTATGAGGGGTGAGGAGACATGAAACTATGCACTGTGGTATGAGGGGTGAGGAGACATGAAACTATGCACTGTGGTATGAGGGGTGAGGAGACATGAAACTATGCACCGTGGTATGAGGGGTGAGGAGACATGAAGCTATGCACCGTGGTATGAGGGGTGAGGAGACATGGAACTATGCACTGTGGTATGAGGGGTGAGGAGACATGAAACTATGCACTGTGGTATGAGGGGTGAGGAGGAGACATGAAGCTATGCACTGTGGTATGAGGGGTGAGGAGACATGAAGCTATGCACTGTGGTATGAGGGGTGAGGAGGAGACATGAAGTTATGCACTGTGGTATGAGGGGTGAGGAGACATGAAACTATGCACTGTGGTATGAGGGGTGAGGAGACATGAAACTATGCACTGTGGTATGAGGGGTGAGGAGGAGACATGAAGCTATGCACTGTGGTATGAGGGGTGAGGAGACATGAAACTATGCACTGTGGTATGAGGGGTGAGGAGACATGAAACTATGCACTGTGGTATGAGGGGTGAGGAGGAGACATGAAACTATGCACTGTGGTATGAGGGGTGAGGAGACATGAAACTATGCACTGTGGTATGAGGGGTGAGGAGACATGAAACTATGCACTGTGGTATGAGGGGTGAGGAGACATGAAACTATGCACTGTGGTATGAGGGGTGAGGAGACATGAAACTATGCACTGTGGTATGAGGGGTGAGGAGACATGAAGCTATGCACTGTGGTATGAGGGGTGAGGAGGAGACATGAAGCTATGCACTGTGGTATGAGGGGTGAGGAGACATGAAACTATGCAATGTGGTATGAGGGGTGAGGAGACATGAAACTATGCACTGTGGTATGAGGGGTGAGGAGGAGACATGAAACTATGCACTGTGGTATGAGATGTGAGGAGGAGACATGAAACTATGCACTGTGGTATGAGATGTGAGGAGGAGACATGAAACTATGCACTGTGGTATGAGATGTTTGGAGGAGACATGAAACTATGCACTGTGGTATGAGGGGTGAGGAGACATGAAACTATGCACTGTGGTATGAGGGGTGAGGAGACATGAAACTATGCACTGTGGTATGAGGGGTGAGGAGACATGAAACTATGCACTGTGGTATGAGGGGTGAGGAGACATGAAACTATGCACTGTGGTATGAGGGGTGAGGAGACATGAAGCTATGCACTGTGGTATGAGGGGTGAGGAGGAGACATGAAGCTATGCACTGTGGTATGAGGGGTGAGGAGACATGAAGCTATGCACTATGGTATGAGGGGTGAGGAGACATGAAGCTATGCACTGTGGTATGAGGGGTGAGGAGGAGACATGAAACTATGCACTGTGGTATGAGGGGTGAGGAGACATGAAGCTATGCACTGTGGTATGAGGGGTGAGGAGACATGAAGCTATGCACTGTGGTATGAGGGGTAGAGGAGACATGAAGCTATGCATTGTGGTATGAGGGGTAGAGGAGACATGAAGCTATGCACTGTGGTATGAGGGGTGAGGAGACATGAAGCTATGCACTGTGGTATGAGGGGTAGAGGAGACATGAAGCTATGCACTGTGGTATGAGGGGTAAAGGAGACATGAAGCTATGCGCTGTGGTATGAGAGGTGAGGAGGAGACATGAAGCTATGCACTGTGGTATGAGGGGTGAGGAGACATGGAACTATGCACTGTGGTATGAGGGGTGAGGAGACATGAAACTATGCACTGTGGTATGAGGGGTGAGTAGGAGACATGAAGCTATGCACTGTGGTATGAGGGGTGAGGAGACATGAAGCTATGCACTGTGGTATGAGGGGTGAGGAGGAGACATGAAGTTATGCACTGTGGTATGAGGGGTGAGGAGACATGAAACTATGCACTGTGGTATGAGGGGTGAGGAGACATGAAACTATGCACTGTGGTATGAGGGGTGAGGAGGATACATGAAACTATGCACTGTGGTATGAGGGGTGAGGAGACATGAAACTATGCACTGTGGTATGAGGGGTAGAGGAGACATGAAGCTATGCACCGTGGTATGAGGGGTGAGGAGGAGACATGAAGCTATGCACTGTGGTATGAGGGGTGAGGAGACATGAAACTATGCAATGTGGTATGAGGGGTGAGGAGACATGAAACTATGCACTGTGGTATGAGGGGTGAGGAGGAGACATGAAGCTATGCACTGTGGTATGAGGGGTGAGGAGACATGAAACTATGCACTGTGGTATGAGGGGTGAGGAGACATGAAACTATGCACTGTGGTATGAGGGGTGAGGAGGAGACATGAAACTATGCACTGTGGTATGAGGGGTGAGGAGACATGAAACTATGCACTGTGGTATGAGGGGTGAGGAGACATGAAACTATGCACTGTGGTATGAGGGGTGAGGAGACATGAAGCTATGCACTGTGGTATGAGGGGTGAGGAGACATGAAACTATGCACTGTGGTATGAGGGGTGAGGAGACATGAAACTATGCACTGTGGTATGAGGGGTGAGGAGACATGAAGCTATGCACTGTGGTATGAGGGGTGAGGAGGAGACATGAAGCTATGCACTGTGGTATGAGGGGTGAGGAGACATGAAACTATGCAATGTGGTATGAGGGGTGAGGAGACATGAAACTATGCACTGTGGTATGAGGGGTGAGGAGGAGACATGAAGCTATGCACTGTGGTATGAGGGGTGAGGAGACATGAAACTATGCACTGTGGTATGAGGGGTGAGGAGACATGAAACTATGCACTGTGGTATGAGTGGTGAGGAGGAGACATGAAACTATGCACTGTGGTTTGAGGGGTGAGGAGACATGAAACTATGCACTGTGGTATGAGGGGTGAGGAGACATGAAGCTATGCACTGTGGTATGAGGGGTGAGGAGGAGACATGAAGCTATGCACTGTGGTATGAGGGGTGAGGAGACATGAAGCTATGCACTGTGGTATGAGGGGTAGAGGAGACATGAAGCTATGCACCGTGGTATGAGGGGTGAGGAGGAGACATGAAGCTATGCACTGTGGTATGAGGGGTGAGGAGACATGAAACTATGCAATGTGGTATGAGGGGTGAGGAGACATGAAACTATGCACTGTGGTATGAGGGGTGAGGAGGAGACATGAAGCTATGCACTGTGGTATGAGGGGTGAGGAGACATGAAACTATGCACTGTGGTATGAGGGGTGAGGAGACATGAAACTATGCACTGTGGTATGAGGGGTGAGGAGGAGACATGAAACTATGCACTGTGGTATGAGGGGTGAGGAGACATGAAACTATGCACTGTGGTATGAGGGGTGAGGAGACATGAAACTATGCACTGTGGTATGAGGGGTGAGGAGGAGACATGAAACTATGCACTGTGGTATGAGGGGTGAGGAGGAGACATGAAGCTATGCACTGTGGTATGAGGGGTGAGGAGGAGACATGAAGCTATGCACTGTGGTATGAGGGGTGAGGAGACATGAAACTATGCAATGTGGTATGAGGGGTGAGGAGGAGACATGAAACTATGCACTGTGGTATGAGGGGTGAGGAGGAGACATGAAGCTATGCACTGTGGTATGAGGGGTGAGGAGACATGAAACTATGCACTGTGGTATGAGGGGTGAGGAGACATGAAACTATGCACTGTGGTATGAGGGGTGAGGAGGAGACATGAAACTATGCACTGTGGTATGAGGGGTGAGGAGACATGAAACTATGCACTGTGGTATGAGGGGTGAGGAGACATGAAACTATGCACTGTGGTATGAGGGGTGAGGAGACATGAAACTATGCACTGTGGTATGAGGGGTGAGGAGACATGAAACTATGCACTGTGGTATGAGGGGTGAGGAGACATGAAGCTATGCACTGTGGTATGAGGGGTGAGGAGACATGAAGCTATGCACTGTGGTATGAGGAGTAGAGGAGACATGAAGCTATGCATTGTGGTATGAGGGGTAGAGGAGACATGAAGCTATGCACTGTGGTATGAGGGGTGAGGAGACATGAAGCTATGCACTGTGGTATGAGGGGTAGAGGAGACATGAAGCTATGCACTGTGGTATGAGGGGTAAAGGAGACATGAAGCTATGCGCTGTGGTATGAGAGGTGAGGAGGAGACATGAAGCTATGCACTGTGGTATGAGGGGTGAGGAGGAGATATGAAGCTATGCACTGTGGTATGAGGGGTGAGGAGGAGACATGAAGCTATGCACTGTGGTATGAGGGGTGAGGAGACATGAAACTATGCACTGTGGTATGAGGGGTGAGGAGACATGAAACTATGCACTGTGGTATGAGGGGTGAGGAGACATGAAACTATGCACTGTGGTATGAGGGGTGAGGAGACATGAAACTATGCACTGTGGTATGAGGGGTGAGGAGACATGAAACTATGCACTGTGGTATGAGGGGTGAGGAGACATGAAGCTATGCACTGTGGTATGAGGGGTGAGGAGACATGAAGCTATGCACTGTGGTATGAGGGGTAGAGGAGACATGAAGCTATGCATTGTGGTATGAGGGGTAGAGGAGACATGAAGCTATGCACTGTGGTATGAGGGGTGAGGAGACATGAAGCTATGCACTGTGGTATGAGGGGTAGAGGAGACATGAAGCTATGCACTGTGGTATGAGGGGTAAAGGAGACATGAAGCTATGCGCTGTGGTATGAGAGGTGAGGAGGAGACATGAAGCTATGCACTGTGGTATGAGGGGTGAGGAGGAGATATGAAGCTATGCACTGTGGTATGAGGGGTGAGGAGGAGACATGAAGCTATGCAATGTGGTATGAGGGGTGAGGAGACATGAAGCTATGCACTGTGGTATGAGGGGTGAGGAGGAGACATGAAGCTATGCACCGTGGTATGAGGGGTAGAGAAGATTTGAAGATATGCAGTGGTATGAGAGGTGAGGAGGAGACATGAAGCTATGCACCGTGGTATGAGGGGTAGAGAAGATTGGAAGATATGCAGTGGTATGAGAGGTGAGGAGGAGACAGGAAGCTATGCACCGTGGTATGAGGGGTAGAGAAGATTTGAAGATATGCAGTGGTATGAGAGGTGAGGAGGAGACAGGAAGCTATGCACCGTGGTATGAGGGGTAGAGAAGATTTGAAGATATGCAGTGGTATGAGAGGTGAGGAGGAGATATGAAGCTATGCACCGTGGTATGAGGGGAAGAGAAGATTTGAAGATGTGCAGTGGTATGAGAGGTGAGGAGGAGATATGAAGCTATGCGCCGTGGCATGAGGGGTGAGAAGGAGATTAAACAGTGCAGAAAGGCCTAAAAAACCTTCCATAAAAAAAAAAATGTACAGTCAAGCACGGACATGTTATGGTAACAAAATGGAGAGAGAGAGAGAGAGAGAGAGAGAGAGAGAGAGAGAGAACGAGAAAGACAAAGCGAGAGGGAGAGAGACCCCGGTGTATGAATGATTGTTGTGATTTGGTCAAATGGAGAGCATAGTTTTAGGTCAAGCCAACGGAGGTGGCACACAGTAACAGCACCCCCACCCTAAACACATACTGTAAATGCCCCCTGTCTTTCTGCGTGTGTCTGTCTGTTCGTCTGTCTGTAATCTCAAAGACAACTGCCTTTTCTGTTACTGCCTTGCTGAGCAATGAAATGGTATTTTCCAGCTGACCTTATCTCCTTCGGCAGAGCTTTCAGTCCACTGCAGTCAGTTATACTGTAGGGTTACATCTCAAATGGCACCCTATTCCCTATATAGTTCACTACTACTTATGACAGGGCCCACAGAGCTCTGGTCAAAAGCAGTGCACTATATAGGGAATAGGGTGTCATTGAGGACACAAACCTGAGAGATGATGCTGACAGAGACAGACTATATTGCTATACATCTATGAGGTACCGCAGAGAGAAATAGTAGCATGGGATCGGAATCCCTGTTTTTAAATCAGGTGTTATTAATTATTCAATCATTCCATCTGTAGTATCAGATCCCAGTACTCTCCCCACTTGCCAGTGAGGAGGACTCTCTCTGAAGAGGTGTTGCATGTTTTAAACTGTACTATAATGCCCTATGTGGTTTTTACCTTTCAAATGTCCTACTTGGTAAATAGTGGACTGTTAATTAGGCCTAAAGCAGATCAAATAGCATAACTTTTTGGGGAATTGTTGACATACAGGATACTGTACTAAATGTGCACAACATTTAGATGTATCCTCTTGACCCTTCTTTACTTACTTTAATAATGAGCATTCAGTGCTGTTTCTGTTAGACGGCAGTGTTTAAATACACGGCTTTGGTTGTATTTCAAGTAGGCCTACGAGGCTTTCAGCAACGGTGACTAGAGACGATGAAGTGGAGTGGAGCTTTTGAGAAACACAGCAGCTATAATCTGCCAATCACACGCTAGTCTGTAAAATAAGAGAAACGTACTGGTAGTTAGGAGGAGTCAACAGAAGGAGGATCTTAAATGCCCTACTGTGTCAGTCCACTGACACGTGTTTGTGTGCACACACAAAACACACAGTTCACTTTGTAATCCCGCTACCCCATTAGAGAGTAAGACATCCACCAGTCATTTCAGAAAAGTGTGTGTGTGTGTGTGTGTGTGTGTGTGTTTAGGTTGTGCAGGGTGGCTTGCATGAATGTTGCTCTTGGCCTTTCTTCGCCTAGCTCTTTCATACTGGATTTCAAGTTGATCATGTTCCACATTTCAAATGTGTCATTCGTATTAATGTTGGCGCTCTCTCAAAGGAAGGGCACACTGGTGTTATCCCTGCACTGCAGGAATTCATTAGCATTGCACAGAGAGTGGGTCCTGGCACACTCCAGCACATCCATGCAAATGGGAATGGATAGCTAATGTATTGTGGCAAGCAAGGATGTTTGTTTGTTCGATGTTGTGGATTTCTGGGATGAAGAAAAACACATTTCAGAAACTACAAACATGTTTGTAGCTGTTGTTGTTCTTATTTCGATGTTTGGATATACTACACAGTAGAAAAGCCTCAGGGATTTGCTCGCAATGTACATGTATAGAAAACATGAAGTGCGTTTATGTTTTGTGTTTGACTTGTATAGCTTCAGTGCGTTATGGATGTTGGCCATTTCATGCAGGATCTATTTTCGTGGAATAGGCTATGTAATAACAGCCCGCGATCAACTCCAAGTCAGGTCATAAACCTAATTTGCCTTGCATTGTCATTGCTTGCTTCACAAATCACCTAAGCTCCCACTGTGTCCCACTGTTTCCTAGTCTGACCATATTTGGTTCAAGCATGCTGAAAAGGAGCCCATCATTTTCAGGATCGTTATGAGACTCCCCCAGGGCCTCGGAGGAGACCTCACGCAGTCACACCGAGCATATTGTTTCATGATAGAAATGTGATGTTTTACGTCTCAAATGACACACTATTCCCTTTACAGTGCACTAGTTTTGAGCAGGCCCCCCTGGTAAAAAAATAGTGCACTATGTAGGGAATAAGGTGCCATTTGAGACGCAGCCATGCGCTCTCTTTCTCTCTCTGGTGTTATGCCAGGTCAGGGTTGGATGCGCAGTTTGCTGCCATTCGCTAGTGATCACGAGCCAATAAGGCCGATGGCAGTGAGATCCTGCAGCTAGAGAGCACATCATATGAGGTGTGAACCTGGATATGCAAGAGCTGCTGGGCCGTGCTTGGACATGCAAGGGAGGAACTGGCAGCAGGATTTTTGGCCTTTAATTGTCCATGGTTGTTGAGCTAAGACAGTGATCGTGTTAAGTTGCTGAGAAATTTATAGCTGTGAATTCTCAGGGTGAAATTTGGACATGCTCTGCTTGATCCAAATGAACAATGAGAGAATAAATATACAGTTCATTAGAGTTACCAGCCTCAGAAATTGCAGCCCAAATACATGCTTCACAGAGTTCAAGTAACAGACACATCTCAAACTCAACTGTTGGAGACTGCGTGAATCAGGCCTTCATGGTCAAATTGCTGCAAAGAAACCACTACTAAAGGACACCGATAATAAGAAGAGACTTGCTTGGGCCAAGAATGGACATTAAACCAGTGGAACTCTGTCCTTTTGTAAGGACCGACACTGGAGAAGAGAAGCAGGTACGGGGAGTTGAAAATTTAATGTGGAACAGACATCGAAGAGTACAGGAACAGCGTCAAATCAGGAAACAAAAATGACAAACAAACATTAATCCTGAAGCGGGGAACAGAGCTTGGCAACAGACAGATACAGGGGAAGTAATGACACAGGTGAATGAGTCCAGGTGAGTCCAATAATTGTTGATGCGCATGACGGGGGGAAGGCAGGTGTGCGTAATTATGGTGGCAGGAGTGCGTAATGCTGGCTCCAGGTCATCTACAAGTCTCTGCTAGGTAAATTATTTTTCTTTTTATTTCATCAATTTTAGAATAAGGCTGTAACGTAACAAAATGTAGAAAATGTCAAGGGGTCTAAATAATTTCCACACTGTATATATACATTTTTGAATAGAGTAACTGAATGGAGATCATATAAACATGTCACTGATTTTAGTGATCCTCAATAATTGAAATCTCCCTCCAAATGAATGAATATATTATAAGACTAGGAGTGTGTAGTGTGTGTATACCACTCTGCCAGTAATCAAGACTTTGCCTCTTTGAACCACTAACTGCAATGAGAGAAAGTCCTCTTCTGAAGTCACGTCAGCGAGGAAACATGAACACGTTCGGCTCTTAGTGCTTCACAAGGACAAGGTTTCTTTAACAATTGTGTTGGCAGGCAGACTGGTAATGACTTAGGGGGCCCAGGAACCCTCTTTGATAAGTGACTTTAGCCACTGCTGCTGCAGCCTCTAAATTCATGTTCGGAGCACTTCTCTAATATGTCTGCTATGTTATTATCTGGAGATCACATTATGTTGTCCTCATAAACTCTCCTTGGCACACAGAAAAGCACGAACACCCCGCCACCTCACCTCTCTGGTAAAAAGAGTGTCTCACTGTCATCTGGCTCTATCTACCCCTCACTTATTATTTGGCAGAGAAATATTGTTTACATTTTACCATATTTAAGTCACTTAATAATATTGAATCCCATGTTATAATTCCTTATAATACAGCATTATAAGGGTTTGTACATGTGTATAACACATAATAAAGCATTATACCTGCTGGCTTTAAATAATGTTCTCCCTCATATTTCTTTGACCTCAAGACTGACAAATTATAGTTGCATGACAACTCTCTAAGAAGCATGATATTAAAAGTTAATATGGATACGAAAGGACACACAGAGAGAATAAAACATCAGAAAGAATATAGGCCTACATTCTTGTGTTGTGTTTGAAAGCAATCACATCAACTGTCCCTGCAAACACAACTCAGCATAACTGAATCCGGCCATAATGTCATAACGCCATATGCTCTGTACTCTCAGTAAACAACTCCCGGTGTCATTTTGAGCATGAACATTTTAGTAGGTTACAATCTCCTCTGTCATTCCCTACTCAGCTGAATTCATGCTTTAGGAGAGTTGTTGGTTTGGCAGCCCCTCTCTCTGAGGCTCCACTGCTCAATGGGCTGTTATTGTACTGCACTATCATCCTGCACCAGGCACATAAGCAGATTGACTCCCTGACACCCCCCCCCCCCCCCACACACACCCCTTATTTGTAGAGTTTTTTGACGTTTTCTTTCCCCCAGGTTTTGCCTTCATTCGCTACTGTCACAATTGCAGTAGGTTGCAAAAGTTGCTGGATAGTAGAATGATATATGAATGAATCATTTTGTCAATAATCAAGAAGGGGGTGGTTTTGTTCGACTGAGAAAGTCTCCATCATGCATTTCTATACAAGTGTGCATCAATACCCTCAGCCAGCAGACCTCCACCTCCTCCTCCTTCTGAATCACGTTAGAAAGCAACACATCACCAGACAACTAATTCAGTTGTGAGCTCTCCGACCCCAGCTAAATATGAATGTATTTGTCCTGCTTCTAAACTAAACAAAGTATCTCCCGACCTTCTTTGTATGTCCTTTGTGTATCTAAAGAAAATACAGATACCCTTAATTCCACGAGTAAATGCGTTCGCACACCACTCTACACTCTTAGAAACAATGTGCTATCTAGAACCTTAAAGGGTTTTCTGACTTTCCTCATAGGATAACACTTTGAAGAACACTTTATGGTTCCAGGTAGAACCCTATTGGGTTCCATGTACAACCCTTTCCCCATAGGGTTCTACATTGAACCCAAAACCTGGAACTAAAAAGGTTGATCCTATGGGGACAGCCGAGGGAAACCTTTTGGAACCATTTTTTACAAGTGGGGTAACAAGTTGATCAACTGTCAAAGCAGAATAACCTTTGCATTGTTCCTCAACTGCAGTGTAGGATGTACAATTTTCAAGCTATGAATCTCTACTTTTATCCAATGTAAAAAAAAATGTACCAATTTCACATTTTTCTGCTGGTCACATATAACAACAGATGAAATAAATGAAGTAAAGTACGAGGCTGGAGAAAGGGGAACAATGGGTGAGTTGATGAGCGAGTGGGAACGTACAGTATAATGCATAATTATGTAATCACCAATTGTGAGTGATGAACTGGGCAGGCCATTTCTTATTGTATTGGTATATTCTAATTACAGTCTCGAAAGGGTATGTACCCTATATCAGTCCTCCAAATCAGTCTTCTCTGGCCTATTTGTAGTACACAGTGAGAGCGTGCGTCATTTACAATGGCAAGAAGACTAATCGATGCACATGCTGCCTTAGCGCTGCTACAAGAGCTGAATGAAAAGAACTCCAATGGTGGGGAAGAATTGAATCATAACATCTCTGATGATTGTTCTTCTACTTCTGAGCCTCAGCCTGAACCTATGAGGCCTAAGCACAAAAAAAAGCCAGAATGGTACGCACTGAGCAGGTGCAAAGCGCCACCAAAACATGAAACGCTGAGACAGGAGAAAGGAAGAATATCCACATCGGGCAGCATGTGTGCCAGTGTCGGAGGAGATGAGGCTTGTGGAACCTTAAGTGGGCAAGGGGAGAAATGTCACCGTGGACAATTTCTTTACTTCACTGGCACTGCCGAACAAGTTGCTTGCAATTATAAACCAAGCCAGGTCGGCACCATGAACAAAGTAAGATGGGAGCTCCCTCCCTCTGTGCAAAATAAGGCACCTGCACAGCCGTTGTACTCCACAATGGTGCTGAAGAATGTCAAGACAACACTCACACTATACCAATGCAAGGCAAGAAAGAACGCTTCTGTGATGAGCACCATGCATCTGTCAGTTGCCATCGACGGGGACACAATAAAGAGAAAACCGGATACTGTTATGCATCACAACCAAAGGTATGCCAATATTACATCATATGCATCGTCATATATTGATAAACGTATGCAATGTGTTATTCTCTTCTGTATAACGGGTGTTGTTTTTCCTATGGGAAGATAATCCTCATGTTTTCTACTCTATTCTGCTCCATAGGTTGGTGTGGATGTTTTGGATCAGATGGCACGGCTGTACTCTGTGAAAGGATGCACCAGCCACTGGGCTGCTGCTGTGTTCTACAACATGCGTGACTTGTTGTTTTTTTTAGTTACACACGATGAGATTGGATTAATACTGTGAAATTGTGACAATTATATGAATTGCCTTTTAGTGTAAGATCTGTTGAAAAGACTGCCTGAAATGTAAGCCTCTTTTGGTCGAATGGAGTTTTGACTTGCCTGGTGACATCTCCAGGCAATAAATGAGTTAATAGACCAATAACAAAGACAATTACAAATGTCTTCGCAAATAACCGCTAGTTTTCTGTTTTCCCCTCCCCACTCAGACCACTCCCAGAGAGTCCTTGCGAATGTATTGCTGGCGAAATTGCTCTTTGCTTTACGAACTGAAAACAATCACATTAAAGTACTTAGTTGTTGTTACCCAGAAATGATTTGATATTGAGATCAAAATGGCTGCATTGGACCTTTTAATTATATATATATATTTTTTTTACAAATGTATTTGTGTATCTCCTGTTTCTGTAGCATGAGGCAGCTTAATGTACAAGTACCGTCTGGACAATAAGCTTATGCGCACATACTATCCAGTTATACTATATTCAGGCCATCATAACATGCTGTGTCCTCCGAGTAGACTTTTCATATATGTCAAAACTGAGAGGCATCAGTTTGTTCCTTCCTGGTTAAGGTAACAGCACGGAGATGTTGACAGCTTTGACATGAGAGAATGGAGTGGTCCTGACTTCTGTGTAACATGGGTTACAGAAATGTCATGTGACGATGATGGAGTTGCTATCCTCTCGTGTCCATCAAGCTTTGTCTACCGTTTAGACTCATGGTTGCATCCCAAATGGCACCCTATTCCCTATTTAGTGTACTACTTTTAACCAGGGCACTATATAGGGGAAAGGGTGCCATTTGGGACACATACTTGATCACAGACAACAATAAAGGCATGACAGAAGCCCCTTCGAGTACATACAGTACGTACATGATACTGTAAATAGAATGATATATTTTGTAGCCAAGTCACCAATTAACATTAGACTAGAGGCTGCACGTTGCCCACATGCAAAGTGATAAAGCTTCGAAGAAGAGTCTGAAAAAAAGCATCTAAATAGCTTTGTAATACATGTAGCAATTATAAAAAGATGTTCATGCCGACATGGTCGACTGACAGCAGTTATATGCTACCACCATCAGAGAAAACATCGCAGCGATGCCATGTGAAAACCATTACAACGTAAGCAACTATTAATCATTTATATCAAAACAGACACTGACCAGAGAAGCTGAATAGTTCCATCTCTTCATTTAATCTGAGGTGTCATGCTAAGGGCTGTCTTTCTATTTTTGTGAGTCATTCACACACGCTGGTTACAGAAGGCTACTGGATCAAACTGCAGTAAATTCTGATTTCAGCTCGCGTTTGAAAACCTGACAAAATGGAATGTGACCAAGAGGTTTATAAATAGACATGATTCTATTTCATTGATCAAAACAGGAACAAAAAAGATTAGCTTACAGCGCCCCAAAGCTATGTGTTGTCATAGAAAAGTAGGCACACTCCGCTGTACTGCTGCAAAAAACAATCAACAGGTTAAACATCTGAAAATACAAATGAGATCTCAAGTGAAAGCCTTAAGTATTCACCCAGAATCAAACAACGGGAGAGATGAATGACACCCGGAGACTTTCCGTCATTTTAAATTGCCCCAGTTCTTAAACAACTTCTTAGGGCTGCAATCCCGTTAACGGGATGATAAGACAACAGCCAGTGAAAGTGCACTGCGCCAAATTCAAAACAACAGAATTCTCATAATTAAAATTCCTCAAACATACATGTATCTTATACCGTTTTAAAGGTAATCTTGTTGTTAATCCCACCATAGTGTCCGATTTCAAATAGAATTTACAGTGAAAGCACCACAAACGATTATGTTAGGTGACCACCAACTCAAAGAAAAACCCAGCCATTTTTCCAGCCAAAGAGAGGAGTCACAAAAAGCACAAATAGAGATAAAATGAATCACTAACCTTTGATGATCTTCATCAGATGACACTCATAGGACTTCATGTTACATAATACATGTATGTTTTGTTTGTTAAAGTTGATATTTATATCAAAAAATCTGAGTTTACATTGTCACGTTACGTTCACTAGTTCCAAAAACATCCAGTGATTTTGCATAGCCACAACATTTCAACAGAAATACTCATCATAAATGTAGATGAAAATACACGTGGAATTATATACATACCTCTCCTTAATTCAACCGCTGTGTCAGATTTTAAAAAAACTGTACAGAAAAAGCAAACCATGCAATAATCTGAGACGCCGCTCAGAAAATAAAAATAATTATCCACCATGTTGGAGTCAACAGAAATCAGAAATCACATTATAAATATTCCCTTACCTTTGATGATCTTCATCAGAATGCACTCCCAGGAATCCTAGATCCACAATAAATGCTTGATTTGTTCGATAATGTCCATTATTTAAGTAGCTACTTTTGTTAGCGCATCTAGTACACAGATCCAGACGCTCGTGCAGGTCCATCCGAACGTCGGACGATAACTTCCAAAGGTTATATTACAGGTCGAAGAAACTTGTCAAACTAAGTATAGAATCAATCTTTAGGGTGTTGTTATCATACAATAAAGTTCCAACCAGAGAATTCCTTTGTGTGTAGAGAAGCCATGAAACACAGGTCCCTATCATGTGAATTGCGCGTGACCAGACCTTGGCTCTCTGCCAGACACCTGGCTCATTCAGCTCCAATTCAGCCCCACAACACAGTAGAAGCCTCATTCAAGTTTCTAAAGACGGTTGACATCTAGTGAAAGCCCTAGGAAGTGCAACTACATCCATATCCCACTGTGAATTCAATAGGGACTGGGTTGAAAATCGACCAACCTCAGATTTCTCACTTCCTGTTTGGATTTCTTCTCAGGTGTTTGCCTGCCATATGAGTTCTGTTATACTGACAGACATCATTCAAACAGTTTTAGAAACTTCAGAGTGTTTTATATCTAATACTAATAATAATATGCATATATTAGCAACTGGGACTGAGGAGCAGGCCATTGACTCTGGGCACCTTTCATCCAAGCTACTCAATACTGCCCCTGCAGCCATAAGAAGTTAAAATGGTTGTCGTCTAACAAAATGTTCAATTCAACACATTATGTGCCATATTATATTGTTAACAGTGGAAAGGCAGTACAAACAAAATCCCAAACTGTGGAGGGGCCTGATATAAACCTCTTCTATCAGTCAGGCTTTTGTTAGGGTTTGCATTATTAGCAGTTGACCTTGATCCTGATACAAGTTTCCTTCCTAGTCAATAACATCCTCTGAAGTCCGCTGGACTGTTCTTTATTTGTTCATACCACTAATGCCACTGCAGAGATTACACAAGGCAGTCTCTCCAAAGTAGATGTAATTCTCTCGGAAATGTTTGAACTGAACTCATCATACGCAAACCCAGCCAGAGTCAAATAGAGAAAGAGAGAGAGAGGGAGAGAGAGAGCGAGAGAGAGAGTTGCGGTGGTGAATGGGATGCTAGCTAGCTGCCAATGCAACTCTGTCAGCCTACTGCTTAAAAACGGGCTTACCACTCCTGTCCATATGTCACATCAAAGCGTTGGTAGGGGTATGTGGGATGCTTTACTTTCAGAGACCAACGGGGTAACCTGTAATCTCTCAGAGTAAACAGCATTTGGCTGGCCCAGGCCCTGCACAGCATTTGGCTGGCCCAGGCTCTGCACAGCATTTTGATCACACTCCGCTGTCAGAGAACACCTGTGGACGACTAGCGAAGATAAGACTTGTCAGACATGGTGAGGGGATGGGAGGATGGGACTGCACCCTGAATAGCAATAGCCGGGGGGACAAATAACCGTCTGAAGGTAATTCTATTCCAAGGTCCCTTTGGCGACAGCATGCGGCTGAGAAATCGTAATTAGTTCAGATAATGTGGGGTGATTCAATCAAACGTGGCACCAGGTACTCTTTGTAGAAAATAGGGTGTGTAATGAAAAGACTACACAGGGATTTCTGCTTTAAATCCATATGTCCATATGGAGATGTTTCCGGTGCACAATGTTAAAACACAGTAGCTCAATGGTCTTCTGTTTTGATTACATCTTTCAGACATCAGCGATCAATGGGGATCATTTGTTACCAAGGTAACACATTGATGAAATCATTATTTCATAGAGAGCATTTTATGGAGTTCTGTTTGAAGGTGGATGGGAAAGATCCCCTGAGCTACTATTACTAATAAAATGAATTGCCCATGAAATGTGGCGACATGGTTATCTATAATGGGTGTATTAGCACATAAAGATAACCCATGGTTTTAATCAAAATCAATATGCATGAGCTTGTGTTATGGCCTAAACCCTCACATCATAAATCATTGTACATTGATGTAGGTTGGTCATTATAGACAAATGAAAATCACATCATTTCCAGTGATGGGTTATAACGGTTTAATACTGATTTAAACTATACATATATTTCAACGCTATCATTACGCTATCACAACCCAGTGTCCTTTATTTACTGGATCCAGGAAACTGCTCTACCTTTTCCCTTATTCACAGGATGTCCTCTGTTTCTATGTAAATTCCCAGATACTTTCTGCTCTCATTACTGATAGTGGTAATGAGAAACAGGGAAAAGCATGTACTTGTCACTGTTGGCTGGAGTGTGGTGATAAATAGTCCCAATTAGCCATAACCTTCACTGAGTGACCCTGGCTTTACCCAGAAATCTGTTTCATTTGTTTGTAACAAGCCCATGTGTTGACGCGTTGGGCGCTGTGGAAAATAGAGTGGGCGCAACAATTTCCCCCAACCATTACCAGCCTCACTTTTTCCCTGAAAAAGGCCATTTGCTTTGGTCATCGCTAAACTGACATTTTTGTTCCTGTATCTTGTTTATAACTTTTCCAGTAAAATACCCTGAAAACAGATTTTTATTTAGAGTGTTATTAAGTTTGACCTGACCTAGTGTTACAAGGATTTCTCAAGCACTATACTGTAAACATGTGACTTCTGTGTACTTGGTTAAGCACTCAATACCATGGATAAGGAGAGCACTTTTAAAAACAGTTCTACAACTTGTTTCCGGTTAAAGCGTGCTTATCGCTAATTTTAATTACGGTTCATTATTATAATCACCCCATTTATTATGATACTTATAATTAGATGTGCATATGAGTATTCAAGGGGACTCCGAGCCTTGATTAAGGCTGGCTGCAGTGTCTCCTGTTTGTTTCCTATTAGCATGATAACTCATTTCTGTCATTAGAGTCTATGATGATTTGAATGTTTAGCTTGGTAAGAGACTTACCGATGCTTACCAAACTGTTCCAAGGTTTATGTTTGTTTCAATCCTATAGCAATGCAGCATGATTCTCTGACAAATGAAATTGTAAAAAGTGAGCAATAATGAATAAGGAAAAGGATAAGGTGTGATGTTTCTTTTTTAGTTTGATTGTGAGAATTTATTCAATATGAACTTCCTGCAGTTTCAATGAAATAGCCTAATTAATGACAGGGGGAATGAAGTATACACTCAGTGTACAAAACATTAGGAACAGCTTCCTAATATTGAGTTGCACCCCCTTTTGCCCTCAGAACAGCCTCAATTTGTCAGGTCATGGACTCTGCGAGGTGTTGAAAGCGTTCCACAGGGATGCTGGCCCATGTTGACTCCAATGCTTCCCAAAGTTGTGTCAAGTTGGCTGGATATCCTTTGGGTGGTGGTCCATTCTTGATGCACAAGGGAAACTGCTGCGTGAAAAACACAGCAGCGTTGCTATAAGGGCACAAGGCGAGACCCAGATGCAGACACGGGAGGCAGATGGTTTGAGTCTTTGATATTTATTAATAATCCAAAAGGGGCAGGCAAGAGAATGGTCGTGGCAGAATGGTCAGGCAGGCGGGTACAGAGTCCAGAGAACAGGCAAGGGTCGAATCCGGAAGGACTAGCAGAAGAGAACAGAAAAAGGCAGGAGCACGGGGAAAACACACTGGTTGACTTGGAACATACAATAATAATTAGCATAGACCGACAGAAAACACAGGTTTAAATGCTGTCTTGCCCATTCACCCTCTGAATGGCACACATACACAATGTCACGTCTGCCCCCCCCCCCCCCCCCCCCCCCTCCCGGCGCCAGACTGAGGGCGCCAGACTGCCCTGCATCACACACTCATATCATCCATTACGCACACCTGCCTTCGCTCGTCACGCGCATCAGCGATATTGAACTCACCTGGACTCACTCATCACCTGTTATTACCTCCCCTATACAGTGCCTTGCGAAAGTATTCGGCCCCCTTGAACTTTGCGACCTTTTGCCACATTTCAGGCTTCAAGCATAAAGATATAAAACTGTATTTTTTTGTGAAGAATCAACAACAAGTGGGACACAATCATGAAGTGGAATGACATTTATTGGATATTTCAAACTTTTTTAACAAATCAAAAACTGAAAAATTGGGCGTGCAAAATTATTCAGCCCCCTTAAGTTAATACTTTGTAGCGCCACCTTTTGCTGCGATTACAGCTGTAAGTCGCTTGGGGTATGTCTCTATCAGTTTTGCACATCGAGAGACTGACATTTTTTCCCATTCCTCCTTGCAAAACAGCTCGAGCTCAGTGAGGTTGGATGGAGAGCATTTGTGAACAGCAGTTTTCAGTTCTTTCCACAGATTCTCGATTGGATTCAGGTCTGGACTTTGACTTGGCCATTCTAACACCTGGATATGTTTATTTTTGAACCATTCCATTGTAGATTTTGCTTTATGTTTTGGATCATTGTCTTGTTGGAAGACAAATCTCCGTCCCAGTCTCAGGTCTTTTGCAGACTCCATCAGGTTTTCTTCCAGAATGGTCCTGTATTTGGCTCCATCCATCTTCCCATCAATTTGAACCATCTTCCCTGTCCCTGCTGAAGAAAAGCAGGCCCAAACCATGATGCTGCCACCACCATGTTTGACAGTGGGGATGGTGTGTTCAGCTGTGTTGCTTTTACGCCAAACATAACGTTTTGCATTGTTGCCAAAAAGTTCAATTTTGGTTTCATCTGACCAGAGCACCTTCTTCCACATGTTTGGTGTGTCTCCCAGAAATGGCTTTCTTCTTGCCACTCTTCCATAAAGGCCAGATTTGTGCAATATACGACTGATTGTTGTCCTATGGACAGAGTCTCCCACCTCAGCTGTAGATCTCTGCAGTTCATCCAGAGTGATCATGGGCCTCTTGGCTGCATCTCTGATCAGTCTTCTCCTTGTATGAGCTGAAAGTTTAGAGGGACGGCCAGGTCTTGGTAGATTTGCAGTGGTCTGATACTCCTTCCATTTCAATATTATCGCTTGCACAGTGCTCCTTGGGATGTTTAAAGCTTGGGAAATCTTTTTGTATCCAAATCCGGCTTTAAACTTCTTCACAACAGTATCTCGGACCTGCCTGGTGTGTTCCTTGTTCTTCATGATGCTCTCTGCGCTTTTGACGGACCTCTGAGACTATCACAGTGGAGGTGCATTTATACGGAGACTTGATTACACACAGGTGGATTGTATTTATCATCATTAGTCATTTAGGTCAACATTGGATCATTCAGAGATCCTCACTGAAATTCTGGAGAGAGTTTGCTGCACTGAAAGTAAAGGGGCTGAATAATTTTGCACGCCGAATTTTTCAGTTTTTGATTTGTTAAAAAAGTTTGAAATATCCAATAAATGTCGTTCCACTTCATGATTGTGTCCCACTTGTTGTTGATTCTTCACAAAAAAATACAGTTTTATATCTTTATGTTTGAAGCCTGAAATGTGGCAAAAGGTCGCAAAGTTCAAGGGGGCCGAATACTTTCGCAAGGCACTGTATTTGTCAGTTCCCCAGCTCTGTTCCCCGCTTCTGCATTGATTGTCTTTTGTTTGTGTTACCTGTTTGCTGACGCTGTTCCTGTCTCGTTCCATGTCCGTTCTATTAAATGTTTGACTCCCCACATCTGCTTCGTCTCTCCAGTGTCATTCCATGTGACCCACAACCATGTCTCAGTTGTCTGAAGGCTTAAAAATCCGTATTTGACCTGTCTCCTCCCCGTCATCTACACTGATTATCCACATGTGTAGATAATGTAGTGTAATGGTACATTTTTGAGAAAAAAAAGGTACAATCATTGGAGGCATGACTTAGTGGGGGAGTGGCATTCAGTTCTTTTTGTCCACCCTTGAGTGGAAGTGTTGTACCAGTTTAAGTAGTCTATTGTTATGTTAATTTTGAGCATGTCCACTGCCGGTTCTGGAGTCTTAATAAAGGCTTACATAAAAGCATGTGACAATGAAGAGCTGTAATAAATATTGCAGTGACCTTCACCCAACACTGAGCAACCTAGTCAAGAGGACCTCTTGGTGTAATGGTTAAAGTGTTCGCATCCCGGTCAGGGCTACCCACTGAATTCATTACATTGGTGTCAGAAGTGGCGTGTACATGTGAGGGACTTGGTATAGAGAATATTAGCCACTTAAAAGGAACAAACTGCTTTTGTCACTGTATTGGTACCTGAAAAAGGCAAAACATATTTTGTCTCTTTTAAGGTTCCAACTGCAAGGGTACCTATAAGTAATGGTACAATGGACTACCTTATAGGGTACCACTACAGTAACAAGTGTTTTTTAAAAAGGTGAAGTGTGATGTTATAGGGTACAATTCACTACCTTTTCTAATGAGAGTGCATTATGATCTTAGTAAGATCTGACTGTACAGAGACACTGGGAAATGGGTATTAAGTTAGCCCACATTTTATTACGGTAACGCCGCCCAAGTAGATCCCTCTGTCTTGACTACAGATGGGGAGACTCTAGGAGCGTATGGTAGGAGTTGTTCCACCTCAGTTAGGGAGCAGGAGAGCAGCTGTCGGGGGATTGGCCGCCGACCCTGTAGCTGTGAGCAGAGCAGACATCCAGGAAACCCTCCCTAACTGACTGCCTTCTGATCCCTGGGAGATTCAAAGATAGAGGATGAATACATCATCTCTCCAGATGGATTCCCTCCATCTTTAGTAAAACAACATTTTTACAGTAAACCATTTTTAAGCCATTAAAGTAACCAACTTTCAAGCATTATAGTAATCATTGTTTCAATCATATCACCTCCCAATCCGGAGTGATTGTGAGAGGGAAGGGGGTCGTTAAACTCTGAAGGAACCATAATATTCAGATGTGAAGCCCCATCGTTCAACAGATTCAGCATCTTGCAACAGCAGAATGCCATGCTGTTCACCTCCAGTGGGAGTTTCCCAATGTTTCCTATTTCCCCAAAACAGCTGCCTAAATGCTTCTTAAAACCTGAAGGAGCAAATTAAGAATCCCCAGTTATTCCTGACTGGTAAGAGGGCATCACTAGAGGGCACACATTAGTGTGTGTGTGTGTGTGGGAGATTCCCCAGTCTATATAGCTCTTCTGTAGGGCACCCTGCTGAACACACCAACAGCAGACTGGGCCGGGGGCTCGTCCTGCCCTCCTAATAAGAGATTCCGTCTGCTTGGGGCCATGCCTCATATGGCTGCTATGGCTAGGTCACATATGACTGCTAAGGCCATGCCTCATATGGCTGCTATGGCTAGGTCTCATATGACTACTAAGGCCAGGTCTCATATGGCTGCTATGGCTAGGTCTCATATGACTACTAAGGCCAGGCCTCATATGGCTGCTATGGCTAGGTCTCATATGACTACTAAGGCCAGGCCTCATATGGCTGCTAAGGCCAGGTCTCATATGACTACTAAGGCCAGGCCTCATATGGCTGCTATGGCTAGGTCACATATGACTGCTAAGGCCATGCCTCATATGGCTGCTAAGGCAATGCCTCATATGGCTGCTAAGGCCAGGTCTCATATGACTACTAAGGCCAGGCCTCATATGGCTGCTAAGGCCCTTCAGGAAACAGCAGAGGGAGCACCCCCTATCCACATCAACGGGACAGTAGTGGAGAAGGTGGAAAGTTTTAAGTTCCTCGGCGTACACATCACAGACAAACTGAAATAGTCCACCCACACAGACAGTGTGGTGAAGACGGCACAATAGTGCCTCTTCAACCTCAGGAGGCTGAAAAAATGTGGCTTGTCACCTAAAACCCTGCCAAACTTTTACAGATGCACAATTGAGAGCATCCTGTTGGGCTGTATCACTGCCTGGTACGGCAACTCTACCTCCCTCAACCACAAGGCTCTCCAGAGGGTGGTGCGGTCTGCACAACGTATCACCGGGGGCAAACTACCTGCCCACCAGGACACCTACAGCACCCGATGTCACAGGAAGGCCAAAAAGATCATCAAGGAAAACAACCACCCGATCCACTGCCTGTTCATCCCGCTATCATCCAGAAGGCGAGGTCAGTACAGCTGCATCAAAGCTGGGACCGAGAGACTGAAAAACAGCTTCTATCACAAGGCCATCAGACTGTTAATTCAGAGAGTCTGCTGCCTACATACAGACTCAACTCACTGGCCAATTTAATAAATGGATCACTAGTCACTGTAAATAATGCCACTTGAATAATGTTTACACATCTTACATTACTCATCTCATATGTATGTACTGTATCTTATACCATCTACTGCATCTTGCCTATGCCGCTCGGCCATCGCTCATCCGTATATTTATATGTACATATTCTTATTCCATCCCTTTATATTTGTGTGTATTAGGTAGTTGTTGTGGTATTGTTAGATCACTTGTTAGATATTACTGCACTGTCGGAACTAGAAGCACAAGCATTTCACTACGCTCACATTAACATCTGCTAACCATGTGTATGTGACCAATAAAATTTGATTTGGATTTGATTTGAGCCTTGAGCATCTGGAGTTGTTGCACATGACATGCAAAAGGAATGGGGAACTGTGCTTAGATAAATCAAATGATGTTTCTTTCATTTTAAAAGCTGATTTGCTTCGTTCATTCAAAACCAATAATAACCGTGAATAAATATCCATACCATAACAAATGCATGATACACTAGATGATTGGAGTACACAGTGCAGTATGTACCAAATGTACGGTATTAAGTTATTACAGAGTTGTTTCTGGATGAATAGTTTCAATAGTGGTAAAAGATGAACAGATTCAAAAGAGATGAACAGGTTTAATAGAGATAAACAGGTTCAATAGAGATGAACAGGTTCTATAGAGGTAGATGATGAACAGGTTCAATAGGGATAAGCAGGGTCAATAGAGATTAACAAATTCAATACAGATTAACAGGTTCAAAAGAGGTAAAATACGAAAAGGTTCAATAGAGATTTTTAACCTTTATTTAACTAGGCAAGTCAGTTAAGAATAATTACTTATTTTCAATGAATGGCTAGGAACAGTGCCTGTTCAGGGGCAGAAAGACATATTTGTACCTTGTCAGCTCAGGGATATGAACTTGCAACCTTTCAGTTACTAGTCCAACGCTCTAACCACTAGGCTACCCTGTCGCCCCAGATGAATAAGTTTGTTAGAGATGAACAGGTTCAATATGGATGAGAAGGTTCAATAGAGATGAGAAGGTTCAATAGAGGTAAAAGATGAACAGGTTCAATAGGCATGAACAGGTTCAATAGAGATTAACAAATTCAATACAGATTAACAGGTTCAATAGAGGTAAAAGATGAACAGGTTCAATAGGCATGAACAGGTTCAATAGAGATTAACAAATTCAGTACAGATTAACAGGTTCAATAGAGGTAAAAGATGAACAGGTTCAATAGGCATGAACAGGTTCAATAGAGATTAACAAATTCAATACATATTAACAGGTTCAATAGAGGTAAAAGATGAACAGGTTCAGTAGAGATGAACAGGTTCAATAGAGATGAACAGGTTCAATAGAGATGCACAGGTTCAATAGAGATGCACAGGTTCAATAGAGATACAGCAGCATAGAGGTCAAGCCTCTCTGGAGGCACTAGAAAGAGAGGTGATGTTGACATTTAGCAAATTGAGAGGAACTACTGGTCCGCACAGGGAGCCCAAGATAAAATGAGTGACAGGGAGCCCTCACAGAAGCCAGATAAGTGAGAAGGTGTCTGTTCAACGTCAGAATTGGGGACATTTTCTCCTTTCCCTCCATTTATCCCCTCCTCACTGTATTTTAAGTGATACTGAGGGGAATATCAAGTGATATTCAGTTGAACGGAACTCACTTGACGTGTTAGATTTTTAGATTTTTACCACAAGCTAGTTCACAAGCTAGTTATCTCTCTAGTTAACTTCACAAGCTAGTTATCCTAAATTGATCATGTATTCTACATATAATCAGCATGCCACAATATGCCCTATCTTCTCTCTTGTTGAAGGTTTCTGAAAGAGAATCTTCTCGCTTGGTTGCCCCTTTTAATCTGGACCAAGGTCTGATGAGTTATGAAGCCACTCTGATTTATGTAGCTTCTCCTTATGAGCCAGCAGGCCCTGACAGATGCCTGGCTAGAGGATGCATCAGATGTGGTAGAGGCAGAGAGAGGGTACCTGATGCTAAATAGGAAGGGTATACAGCACAGCATGACCATGGATGCTCCAGAGAATTAGTCACTTGGAATGACGCATCATTTTATACCTCCCTATTGCATAGTGATTACACTTTGGTTTCTTTGAGATCCATTGGCCCAAGTGTTATGTTATTGGTACCAGGGAGTAACCAATTGTGTTTAATTCTTCGAGGTTAGTATCAGAAGTTGAATTAACACCTTGTACATTCCAGGTAATTAACAGCTCAAACCGGGCTGTAACAAAACCTGTCACTTCTACCGTACATGAAGTTGTAACTGTCGAGCTGACAGGGTGAGAGTTCAGCAGACTTCATGACAAAACATCCACAGTAGACAATAATGCATCATTTACTTGAGCGCATGCCTCTAATGTTTTTCTAAACTGCTCTCAGCGGGAGATGCATTCGGTAGCAAGCCAAATGATTGATTCATGATTGGCTCGTTCGTCCCCCGTCCTCCTCCCTTAACTCTTCCGTTGGTCCTTGCTGTAAAACAGAATATGTTTCTATCAACTTACCTGGTAAAATAAGGGTAAATAAATACATTCACCTGCTGGGTAGATCAATAATGCATGCAATAATGCAATAATGCATGTACAGTAGTATAGAGACTAGGTTGTCAATGTTCATTGCTCACGCTGAGCATAAACCCTCCCATGCAATCACCTGCAGTCTTGTAGACAGAGAGGATGTATGGTTGTTATTCAGCGGGTCACAACAGTATGACCCAGCTATTAATAATGGTGTTTCAGTTTCTGATCCGTGTGTTGTTGTTACCTCTGGATTAAGATACTTGAGCCCGACATGTTTTATTATTTTCAGGTTAAACTTCTCACAGGTTGTAAAGTAAAATACATCCCTGGTTTGTGTTGATGGGATATGGGCAATCTCTTTTCTGCTTCGGTGTGAACGGATGCTTTTGTAAAAAGTCTTATATTTTCTCTCCTTTTTCCTTTCTTTCTCTAGAAGTTCCATCATATATATTCCTTCGTCTCTTTCGGGGAAAGCATCATTGTCTCGTTGAAATGTTGTCCGACAGAGACCAATTTCAGCAATATTGCTGGCTTTTCTTTCTCAGGTGACGCCAGGTCAGAAAAACAACAGACCGCTCCGATGCTAATGGTAAGTAGTTTCAATTAGTCATTACTGAAAAACAGCTTGTTTGAAGGACACACACACACACACACACACACACACACACACACACACACACGGCACACGCACACACAAACATCCATTCATTGTACTTTTAAAAGTTCCCCCTCCACTTAAGCCACCACTCAGCACACTCTCTTCTCTTACCTCTCACAGTTCAAGCACCTCCTTCAGCCCACACAAACCAATCAAAAGACAATAGGCCTGCCCTTACTCGGCAGAAGAGTACATGCTGATCAGTCCAGAAGGATCTCCGCACCCCCTGTACGCATGTCTCTTACGTTACCCGTAGAGAGCTGACTCATGAATAGGACTCCTGAAAGTCATGGATACAGCATGTGTCTGAACCGGTTGTCATGTCATGTTGCCATGGCAGATAATGATATGCAGTTGTTCTATCTAGATTCCAACTAATGCTGTCCCATCTCAGCGAGAGCTGTTATATCTTTATATTTTTTGTAACCCTTGACTGGATTATCAGGGTTTACTGTATCTCTATGAAATTGTCTTATTCGTCCTTTTGCTGAGCTTATCTAAACAACTGCAAGTGGGAATGAAAAAAGACAATATTAGTTCATAAAGGACCTAAGAGAAGTTATCCATTTCATCTTATATCGGTTTCCCCATGTGTATGAATCAATCCCATTTTTCACTGTCATCTTTTCCCCCTTACTCTGCTGTTACCGTGGCGTCCCGCCAGGCTCTCCTAAGAGCAAATTCCTCACCAGCCATTCAGTTTGTAATTATCAACGCCTGGGACACCCCTGATGATATATTGTCATTATTCTAGCAGGGGGATCAAATTTAAATCTGGATAATGGCTGTCATTTTCAGGTTTGGCGCAGAGAAACTTAGCATACAGATTGATTCTCAGCTGTCCGTTGGGTTGGGAGTTGGAGTCAATCAGGAAATGAAACAACGGTAGCTGTGGTGGTGCTGTGTGTGTGTGTGTGTGTGTGTGTGTGTGTGTGTGTGTGTGTGTGTGTGTGTGTGTGTGTGTGCGTGTGCGCGTGCGTGTGCGTGTTGTGAGTCATGTGTTCAGTGTAGTAGAAAGATCTCCTCTAGAAGAGAGGAGCCCTGAGTTTCTCAGATCCTGAGTCTCTTTCTCACTCTAATCCAGTCCCCACTGGACTCATTATTACACCAGAGATAGGATGGAAGAAATACTCAGAGTAAAATAAGCTCTTACACACTGTACTTAAGCTCCCATTAGAGGCCACTGAGAGAGAAAAGGAGAAGGCTAATGTTTGGTATAAAGAATAGACATTTTGTGTATTTTCAACAATGCATACAGAGAAAAATAACTGTCCAGTGTGTCTCCACTTGGGCCCTCAATTATAAAAATATAATGTAATGATTTAATAATCAGTCATTTTTATCACGTTCAAAGTCAAATCCAATAGGATTATGATAGGATCGTATCTAGACAAAGGCTTGTCAAAATGACAAGAATAACCGCACTATCACCGACAACAAAACATGTCAATAGGACGTTTCTGAATGAATCTCAGATGATAGATATTGGGTGCGACTATGATGCATGCCCTTCGTGACCTCAGCCCTGCTACCTCTGACTAAGCTGTCGTGGATGAGGGATGATATCCCTACATCGACACTGTACATATGCACATCCACAGCAGATTGTACTCAGTGTTTACATCTGATGTCTCTGAGTCTGAGACGAGAGGAAACATCAACCTTATGGTGCTTGATCCCACAGCGAGTCAGGATGGTTTGGTCTGCGTCTCAAATGGCACCCTATTCCCCATATAGTGCACTACTTTTGACTAGGGCCCATAGGGTCTTCCTTCCTTCCTTCCTTCCTTCCTTCCTTCCTTCCTTCATTATATCCTTCCTTCCTTCCTGTGTTGTGTGGTACGATAATTTGTGCATTGCATTATGAGTGGGTAGTTGTGCTGACACTAAACTGTCTCAGATGCCAATCTTTATTCGAAAGGAGAGTTGAGGATGGAGTTCCATTTTAGCCGAAGAACTAGAATTACTAGAATGTAAATGGTGGAATTCTAGTTCTGTGGTTTCAGTGTCAGCCAAGGTGACTACATGGGAGAGGTATAGTAGTAGCAATTTATCCCTCATATTGAATCGCATGGAGCTTCAGTTTTGTTTGCATTCAAGCCTTCATCTCAATGGGGATGCTGAAAAAAAGGGGAGACAAATTAGAGAGGTTTTAATGAGAATGCAGTCATCATCTCACCCACGCTGATTTGCGATGCCAACCCATATATACTCTGTTGTTGCCCTTTTCATGACTTCTTGGTGCACCAAATTCATCACTTTGGAACTAAGCAATTTAAGGGGCTACATAATATCACTGCACATTTTTCATTTCAATTTCCTCCCCCTTGTTTAATGATAAAAAAAACAAATGTTATTTCTCACACTAAATTGACTGTTTCATATGCAGGATTCTGGTTCTCTCTCCTCTCGCTCCTCTCCTCAGCTCATCTGTGGGCAAATGATAATGTGCCTATGAAAATGTGTCATTTTCTATTTATAGAAAATGGCTGCCTGCCAGGCTAATAACTTCCGTCTGACATTTCTGAGAGAACCGAGATTGTCAATTTACTGCTCACAGAGCCGTACACTAGGCTGACCCTCCTCTGTGTCTCATTGAGCATGCTGCTCGGCTCATTGTTATACTACGGACAGGGTGAAGAGAATCTGCAACTGAAGCCAATGCACTGTGCAGTGAAACCATAATCATAGAAATATAATCACTAGAGTGGCCTTTTAACCTACCACCATTGACTTGAATAGAGACTCCCATTCTAGTAATTTTATTTTTGTGCCCATTACCAGACAACGTTCTAAGAACACAGAGCATGATGCTAACAGCGCTCATTATCTACATAGAGAGCAGTCATTTTCTGACGAGGTGGCAAAGCAAAAGGAGGTCAATTGTTAGAAAAACTGCTTGGATTGTGGTCTGATAATCATGTTTTATGAATCGATAAACAAATGCATCAGGCATACAATTAAACCACAAGACAAATGCAGAAACATAAATGTTCTCATCCTGAACGTCATGCACATATCAGTTGATAACGAAGGGAAACCAACACCTTGGAGCAATGGAGGAATTTTGTAAAAAAAAAAAAAAAACATAATCTGAGCTGACTTTGTTTTCCTCGATAACAACAAACACTTTGCCTTCAAAAACAAAGACCCAATAGGCAAAAACTGGTTGAATCAATATTGTTTCTCGATTGGATTAGAAAAAAGTCAACAACGTAAAGGAAATTCATTTTTTTTAAATCCACATTTTTACCTAAATCAAATGCCATTCTTTAGTTGATTTCCTGTTAAATACAACGTTGACTGGCAACTCAATCAAATGTAAATCAAAACTGGATGTTGAACTGACGTCTGTGCCCAGAGTAGGCTAGACAGACAATAAAACACATTGCTTTCTTATAATGACCAAAATCCCAAATGCCTACAGACAGTTCTTCCCCTTCAAAGAGAAAGCTGCTTCATTTTGATGCTGATCAGCAATCACAGTCTGAGGCTGAGGCTATGTGAGTGAGTCTCAAAAGTCAATCAATATTTGAGATCTGGAGTAAGAGGAAAAACAGTGGTGCTTATCCCTCACTCCACTGCCTGATCATCTGCTCCTGTCCGGTTATGGATGGATGACTCCTTCGTTGGCATATGGAAACGTGAGCATTTATCCACAGATTGATGAAGATGAGGATGGATCTGGATCCGCCTGTGAAATGAGGAGCCTTGTGATGGGAGAACCATTTCGGTTTTTGATGTAGATAAAGTGACTGGATGATAGATCCAGATTGCCACAGCATGGTCTCTGAAACAGTATGATTGATTAAGAAGAAAAGCAAGGAAATAGGAAAACAACTGGAAGTTCTAAATGAAATATGGCATTTTGTTTTTGTACTACAGATATCTGTGGTTACTATTTCAGCTAACCTTTGTTATTGTGCTTTAAAGTTACAATAAATGACTGAATACTAGATTGGTCCTACAAGCCAACTCCCCTATATCTGACTGCATGGTAGGCTTCAGTGGAGAAATTCCTTCTCAACACACAGAAACAACTGTTGGGAAATGACACATTTTTTCCCTTTCTAAATGCATAAATGATTATGACGGTGTGTGATATCACCGCAGCACCAGTCATTTCAGTCATTTGCTACTTGGTCTGATTAAATGAACTCATTTCACGGTCCGCCGGGCAGTCTAAATCCCCAAATAAGGGAAAATTGTCACTTGCCCGGGCCCTCGGATGGACAGCCTGGCTGAGCTGAGAGATCAGGGAATTTACAAAAATGTGACAATCATGCCCCCATAAAGAGCTGCCATGGCACAGTTTACATTAGTGCTGAAGATATTTCAATATCAGCATGCCAAGGAGTTCAGACGCTGGAAAATAGATGGACTATGGGATCTCCTCACTCCCCAAACAAATTAGCACGGCAGTTCCTCTCAATGTTGCCAATCTACAAGGAAGATTGGCATAAGGGTATCTTCGTGAACTCATGCCCTCCTGGGTGAAAATATTTAACATTCAATCTATTGCATCGATTCTCCATGGTGAAGTCCACAGTCTGTCGGATCATAACTCAGACAACTTATCTACGTTTCAAGCAGACCACCTAGTGCCCAAGGAGGAGAAGGTAACCTGTCTAAGTGATTACCGCCCCGTAGCACTCATGTCGGTAGCCATGAAGTGCTTTGAAAGGCTGGTCATGGCTCACATCAACACCATAATCCCGGAAATGCTAGACACACTTCAATTCGCATACCGCCCAAACAGATCCACAGGTGACGCAATCTCGAACGCACTCCACACTGCCCTTTCCCACCTGGGCAAAAGGAACACCTATTGGAGAATGCTGTTCATTGACTACAGCTCAGCGTTCAACACCATAGTGCCCACAAAGCTCATCAGTAAGCTAAGGACCTTGGGACTAAACACGTCTCTCTGCAACTGGATCCTTGGTGGTAAGGGTAGGCAACAACACATCTGCCACGCTGATCCTCAACACTGAGGTCCTTCAGGGGTGTGTGATAGGCCCCTCCTGTATTCCCTGTTCACCCACGACAGCATGGCCAAACACAACTCCAACACCATCATTAAGTATGCTGACGACACAACAGTGGTAGGCCTGATCACTGACAACGATGAAACAGCCTATAGGGAGGTCAGAGACCTGGCAGTGTTGTGCGAGGACAACAACCTCTCCCTCATTGTGAGCAAGACAAAGGAGCTGATCGTGGACTACAGGAAAAGGCCAAACAAGCCCCCATTAACATCGACTGGGCTGTAGTGGAGCGGCTCGAGAGTTTCAGGGTGATTTGGCATGGGTTCCCAGGTTCTCGAGAAGTTCTACAGCTGCACCATTGGGAGCATCCTGACCGGTTGCATCATTGCCTGGTATGGCAACTGCTCGGCATCTGACTGTAGGACGCTGCAGAGGGTGGTGTGTGTGGTCCAGTGCATCACTGGGGCCAAGTTTCCTGCCATCCAGGACCTATATACTGGACAGTGTCAGAAGGCCTAAAAAATTATCAAGGACTCCAGTCACCCAAGTCATAGACTGTTCTACCGCACGGCAAGCGGTATTGGTGCGCCAAGTCTAGGACCAAGGGTCACTTCACCCCTACCTACATGTAAAATTGCCTCGACTGGCTTGTGACCCCGCGCATTGACTCGGTGCCGGTACCCCCTGTGTATAGCCTCGTTATAGTTGTTTTATTGTGTTACTTTTGTATTTATTTATTTATTTTTTAACTTGGTTTATCTGGTAAATATTTTCTTAACTCCATTTCTTGAACTGCATTGTTGGTTAAGGGCTTGTAAGTAAGCGTTTCACGGTAAGCTGTTGTATTCGGCGCCTGTGACAAATACAATTGGATTTGATTTGATTGTACAATTGCATTTTCTTGTGAACTATTTTGAATGAGAATGTGTTTGCCTTGCAGACTGCGTTGGTCTGGAAGAGGAGTTATCTAGTAGGTAGCTACGTCACTTGACTTCTACTGGTGTTAGAAGATGTGCTGTCTACCAAGCTGTGCTCGTCAACGTGCTCACATCCATTACATCTTACACTGTTTGGACTTGTGTCTGTGTGCCTGCGATATGTGCATGTGTCTGTGTGCGTTTCCAGTAGTTGTTGCTGTTGGGTGAGATATGGATGAGAGGAAGAGAGGACTACAGTCCCCGTAGGGGACAGAGTGCTACACCAGGCGCTGTGGACAGCAGAGAGCTGAAAAGACAAGGCACCATGTTGATTAGTCACTTTCAATAATGCCCAAGCATTCATTCTCACTCATCATCCACGACAACCAGAATACCCAGTAGGGAAAAATGAACTCACACAAAACCAAAACAGAACTTTATGTGAAATTGTCCAACAGTTGACATAAAAGGAATACTCAAATGTCTTGCAAAACATCACAGTAATGTCGGTCACGCCGGCAAACACCAAAGCATTGCTTTTATTTGATCTAATAACTGGACAGTCAGAGAGAGTAAAGGAAACTGGCAGAGGGAAGAAATGGAGGAGAAATTTCACTGAAAGAGAAGAGGAAAGCCTGGGATTTCAGTTCAAGGTGTCCGCTACCTCCAGGGGCTGCTGTTGCTTCAGCTTGTATAGTATATCACATGTTGAGTTACCAGCTGAAAATATCCCTTATTAAAACACCTCATATTTGAGTGAACAGCACATGAGTCACGCTTCTCGCTGAGACATATTGACATATTGAAAACATCTGGATATGAGAATATATAGAATAAGGATAAACTGGAAATAAACCCAGTACAGAGTTTCATTTTGCCTGGAGGCGTCCAATCAGCCAATCGCTGACAGGAAGGGTGACAGCCATGAGCGATATCACTCACATTTTCTTCCGTCAACGGAAGGATCATTATCATCCTAAAGGAGTGGGTGGGAAGTCGTGAAGAGGGTGAGGGACATTATCAGAACATTGTCCACGGGCGACAACATTGCAGACGGCTGCCAGTCTGAGTCCCCAAATCAGGGAAAATGCATGTTTTTAGACAAATAATCAATTTACATAAAAATAGTGTTGCGTTCACAACAAAAAATGATCTTAACCCTCCTGCTGTGTTCCGGTCGAATTGGACCGATTTACAAGTCTTCTCTCTGAAAAATGTAGTTCATTTAATCTGATTCATAAGGTTCCCTGACTTTGTCCACACAGGGCATCGGAACACAGAAAATACATTTTGATGATGTTCATTAAATGTTTGTACACCTGTGGTTTCCCGGTCAAAAATGACCGGTCAATAGAAATTAATGGGTGAGACGACAAATAGTGTATTGAGCTCAGGCGCATTCTCATTCATCACATGGGCACACTTCCTCTCCCAGACCCTCACATGCATGTGTGTTTAAACACACACACACACACACACACATGCACACACACCTCACTCCCCTTCTTGGCTTCCATGGCAACCCCCACAGTACCTTTCCCTAATAGAATCTTTCCCCCACGGGAACAACACCTGTTGGCATTCTCACAAACAATCGCAACATTGGTTCAATAATATATATAACTTTTCTCGCAGCTCTGGTATATAAAGCTTTTTGAGGCCTTGTTCACAATTCATTCTGTGGCAGCACAATGACCAAACGATGTACTGTATGTGAGGCTCTTGATCATATCTTTGATCATGACACTGATGAGAGAGTCCTTGTTAAACTTTGACACTAAGTAGTCTGTGATAAATAGCACAACATATTTCATCAGAGTATTTAAAGTCAAAATAATCCATACATTATGCTTTTTTTTACTCAAAAACAAGTTGTTTTGAGGCCTACAGGCCATAAATAGCAAATAGAAGTTCAAACCTTGTAATGTTCACAAGAACCTAAGTTGATAAAAAGATCTAACACAACATTCGGTGATAATATATGTATTATTATGGATTTATAATCAGCTACAATGGGGCGGTCATTTTGGACCGGGAACACAGAATTAATTAACATGAAACAAACACAACAGGAGGGTTAATCAAATCAATTGTTATTTGGCACATGCTTCGTAAACAACAGGTGTAGACATACAGTGAAATGCTTACTTATGGGTCCCTTTCCAACAATGCAGAGTTAAAGATAAAGATGGGAGAAAAAAATTACGCAGCAGGAGTAGAAATATTTAATCTACCATGATTATGGATACTCCTGAATGAATCATGGATAGTGTTGAGTGAGAAAGTCACAGAAGCAGAAATATCGTTTCCCCTCCAAAAATGCTAACTTCCCCTGTTAATGTAATGGTGAGAGGCTAGCATGTCTTAGGGGAATGATATTTGTGTGTCTAACTTTCTCATCATTATTCACGATTCATTCAGGACTATCCATAATCATAGTAGCATCCACATTAATGTAGAAGTGTTTAAAAACATATTATATTCTTATTTACAATAAAAGTGACTCCAAAATGACAAACGTTATTTACCATTCATTTCTATTGGGCACAAGATATTGTGAAACACAACCAAAACAAACAGCAAATGCATCCAACAAGTTTATGGAGTCACAAGCTTGATGTAATGATTGCGTGCTAGGAATATGTGTAATGGCTGTTGGTAGAAGGGGAGGACCAAAGCGCAGCGTGGTACGTGTTCATGTTTGTTTATTGACACTGAACACTAAATACAATATAACTGAAACAGTCCTGAAAGGTGAAAAACACTAAACAGAAGTCAACTACCCACAAAAACCCAGGTGGGAAAAAGCTACCTAAGTATGGTTCTCAATCAGAGACAACGATAGACAGCTGCCTCTGATTGAGAACCCCACCCGCCAAACAACAAAGAAATACAAAACATAGAAAATGAACATAGAATGCCCACCCTAGTCACACCCTGGCCTAACCAAAATAGAGAATAAAAGCCTCTCTATGGCCAGGGCGTGACAATATGGGACCAAATACTACACCTTTGACTACTTTAATACACATAGAAGTGAATTTGTCCCAATACTTTTGGTCCCATAAAATGGGGGGACTTTGTACAAAAAGTGCTGTAACGGTTCACCCGATATAGATGATAATGCCCTCAAATTAAAGCTGACAGTCTGCACTTTAACCTCGTACTGTAGTATTTGTACCATTTCAAATCCAAAGTGCTGGAGTACAGAGCCAAAACAACAAAAGATGTGTCACTGTCCCAATACTTTTGGCCCAGTGTATAATAGGCTGGCTATTAGAGAATTAATTAAGTAATGGAGATGAAATAAACAACATTTCTGACAGGGACTGAAAATTAAAATGGTATAATATTGAATAAATAATGATGTATTTATTCATTTATTTTTCCTTTCCAAGAAAAGCGTTCTACGATATATTCACTGTGCTCTACTTTGCACACAACTGCTCACCACCAATTTGAGAGGATGACGCCTGTTAAAGCTGTGTGAATGGCAATCTGGAGTGGATTTCATCTGTAATCATATTCAACATCCTCATCCAACATCCTTATTGAATTTCCAACAGAGGCAGGCATATATTCTTGTTCTTTTTTTTTTTTATCAGGGACATCATTTGTTGAAGCACCAAACATGGCCTTGCCTCGCCTTAACGCACTACTGTTAAAGGACACAAGACCGGGGCTTGAAGGAACAGCACTTTTCTAAGACACTTTTGTAAACAAAGTGTTATCCTCTCCTCTGCATTACCTGGAGAACGCAGTATAGTGTGTGAGCATTCTTCACTGGGATAGCAGAAACCCCCGCAGCCCCCGCCAGGGGCTAGCAGCTCTGGGGGCAGCTCTGGGGGCCCATGCGCCCGTCATCTCTCACCTAAAGTGCCTTCATTATTGTGGAATCACTACAATGTTGTTGATCCATCCTCAGTTTTCTCCCATCACGGCCATTTAACTCTGTAGCTGTTTTAAAATCACCAATGGCCTCATGGTGACATCCCTGAGCAGTTTCCTTCCTGTCCTGCATCTCAGTTCAGAAGGACGACTGTATCTTTGATGAGTCTGGGTGGTTTAATACATCATGCAAAATTATTCACTTATACCGAGTTTATTTCCAGTTTATCCTTATTCTATATATTCTCATATCTAAATCTCTGAACATGTTTCAATGTGTCAGTATGTCTGAGCGAGAAGTGTAATTAATGTGCTGTTCACTCAGATATGAGGTGCTTTAATAAGGGTATTTTTAGCAGGTAAGTCAGTTGAAACCACATCACAGATATACTGTACAAGTTGAAGCAACAGCAGCCCCTGGAGATAGCTGACACCTTGAACTCAAACTTGGCAGAGAGATTAGAGGAGGTTGGATGAAGAGTAGAGTGCGACAGAGGACGAGACAGAGCCCCATCCCAGTAGTGATAAGACTGGAGAAGAGAGGAAAAGAGAGCCACAGCTCCATCCCTATCCACTCCCTCTCCCTCTCCTCTCTCTGTTGTGATGGGTGAGACTGATGGTGAGGAGGGAAACTGGATCAGCACAGCAGCAAGGCTGGGTTATCCTCCCCAAAGCCTCATGGGCTACGAACTTATTAGAAGGTCCCCGTTATTACCAGAGGGGTACGCACACGCGTGCACACACACACACACACACACACACACACACACATACACACACACCCCCTCCATTAACATGCAGTTTATAATAGAGCACTATTTACTCTAGCCTATATTATGGCTTGAATTGAGTTTCCCTTCACCTGTCATTTGTTGTTTGAGTTTCCCTTTCCCTATCGTCAGCTGTTTTGTGAATCTGGCATCATTATGGAAGCCAATTTAGGAACATATTTCCATGGAAATGCATAACTGTAACACTCTCTCCAGTTACAGAAGGACATCTATTAGTCTTAATGAGGAATCTGGCTAGAGTGTAATGGCTGATGCACATCTGAATGGGATAAAACATTGGCAGTGATTACAGCTTTGAGTCTTTCTGGGTAAGTCTCTAAGAGCTTTACTTATCTGGATTGTACAATATTTGCCCATTATTATTTTTTAAATTCTTCAAATTCTGTCAAGTTGGTTGTTGATCCTTGCTAGAAAGACAGTACATGTTCAAGTTTTGCCATAGAATTTGCAATGCCAATTTAAGTCAAACTGTAACTAGGCCACTCAGAAACATTCAATGTCATCTTGGTAAGCAACTCCAGTGTATATTTGGCCTTGTGTTTTAGGTTATTGTCCTGCTGAAAGATGAATTAATCTCCCAGTGTCTGTTGGAAAGAAGACTGAACCAGGTTATCTCTAGAATTTTGCCTGTGCTTAGCTCTATTCCCTTTATTTTTATACTAAAAAACTCCCTCGTCCTTGCTGATGACAAGCATACCCATAACAAGATGCAGCCACCTGCTTGAAAATATGAACAGTGGTAGTGTTGTGTTGCATTTGCCCCAAACAAAAAACGTTGTAATCAGGACAAAAAGTGAATTTCTTGGCCAACTTTTTGCAGTATTACTTAAGTGAATGTTTTGGAATAGTTGTATTATGTACAGGCTTCTGTCTTTTCACGTCCTTCTTTTAGTGTTGTGGAGTAATTACAATGTTGTTGAACCTTCCTAATTTTTCTCATATAACAACCACTAGGCCACTAGGTTGCAAGATCGAATCCCCGAGCTGACAAGGTAAAAATCTGTCGTTCTTCCCCTGAACAAGGCAGTTAACCCACTGTTCCTAGGCCGTCATTGAAAATAAGAATTTGTTCTTAACTGACTTGCCTAGCTAAATAAAGGTAAAAAATAAACTTTCAAAATCACCATTGGCCTCCTGGTGAAATCCATCCTCTCCGGCAACTGAGTTAGGAAGGATGCCTGTATCTTTGTAGTGACTTGGTGTATCGATACATCATCCAAAGCATATTTAATAACTTCACCATGCTCGAAGGGATATTCAGCATCTGCTTTATTTTTATTTTTTTACACATCTTCCAATCGGTGCCGTTCTTTACAAGACATCGAAAAACCTCCCTGGTCTTTGTGGTTGAATCTGTTCTTGAAATTCACTACTGAATTGATAATTGTATGTGTGGGGTACAGAAATGGGGTGATCATGTTTTAACCACTATTATTGAATGCAGAATGAGTCCATGCAACTTATTATGTGATTTGTTAAGTACATTTCTACTCATGAACTTATTTAGGCTTACCTTAACAAAGAGGTTGAATACGTATTGACTCAAGACATTTCAGCTTTTCATGTTCTGGAAATGTCAAAACATATAGACAAACAAAATTCCACTTTGACATTATGGGATCAGTGACGCGAAATCAATTTAATCAACTTTAAATCCAGGCTGTAATACAACAAGAGGTGGAAAGTCAAGGGGTGTGAATACTTTCTGAAGGCACTGTCTGTCAAAGTTGATCTGTTTTGAAGTATAAATAATTCTGACAGTAACCCTCCTTTTTAATTTCCACATGTAGCAAGCAAAGTGTTTGTGTTGTCCAATTTGCATGGGTGGTAGGTGACTCAGGCAGACAATATAGTTTTCATGCATCTAATTAGCCTATTTCTCGGCTGCGTTGGCGGCCGCCTGCCTCGGCCTCTTCCCCTAATTGGCTACCAGGTTTAAAAAAGCTAGGTGAAATCAGGTCGTACAGGAGAGCGAGTGCGTCGCTCAAGACGGGAAATACAAAACGGCAAGACCAAGTGGTCAATAAGAACGCCGCAAAAAAAAACTTTATCGGATGAAGCTTGTGCCACATTACCGAAGACAACCACATCAGCTAAACTACCACCTCGTCCTCGACTGACGAAGCACCATCACAGGTGGACTTACGCAGCAGCCAGCACTAGCAGTCCGGACAGAGGCCTCACTTCCCAGGCCCAGCAATGACAGTGGCCTTGCTCCTCCTTTTCTTACTCCCAATCAAGAATAGTGACAGTTCCTCTAGTCTAGTGAGAGTCCTGGTCCTCCTCTCCCAGAGACCTAGCCGCGCTCACTAAAGAAACACCCCTTCTGTGAACACTAGTAAGCCTACGAGTGATGAGAAGGATAGCCCTGACAGCGTGGAATCTGAGTTTCAATGTGTAATATTGTATCATTTGGCATTAGTAGACAACCTGTGGTTACCCCATTGGCTCACAGCAAATACTTCACCTTTTTCAAATGCGATTATCTGGTGCTCTGCTTGTTTTGGTCGATTACAAAACTGCATTTAAGAAAAGTACAACATGTCTAAAGATTTCCCTGACCCGGAACATTAAGCTAGCCAAGACCAACAACACAAACAATCAGACTATACAGCTACAAGTGGTGAATGAAGTTACAGACTATACTTAACAAGTTACATGGTTTACCTGTGATTAAATGTTTTCCATACACATAGCTACTTGTAGCCTACTTGGACAACGGGTCTCCACATTTCCCACTCTACCACGCCACATAGCATGTAGCCACAGGGCTCTTCTCACAGCCTCTATTTCCCTATGTGTGCTCATTGCCAACCGTAGGTCTGGATATTTGTCCTGGTTACATTGTACAGCATTGTACAACACAGCAACCTTTTGGTATATTTTGTTATTTATCTATAACAAAAAATATACTACGACGTTGTCTCTTTTACAATGGGGGCCAATAGGAAATAATAACCCCCCCCCATTTGTGTGCACGGTCGAGGGGAATTCCTTAACCTTTACGTGAATATTGACTCGGCGTATCCAAGCTTTGAGAGAGTGCGAGGATGGCTAGGGAGGCTATAGGCCTACAGGACAATTGTATTTTAATAATATATGCCACTTAGCAGACACTTTTATCCACTTTTACCATGCATGCATACATTTTATGTATTGGTGGGCCTGGGAATTCATTACTAATTTGTTTGCTGTTGCATCGAAAGTTCATTTTACAATCTGCAGCGTTTGAATTTACCACTTTAATTACCGAACAAGTAAATACATGTTTTGCCACCAGCCAGCATTCTTAATAGCAGCATTGCGACACCGTAGGTCTATAGATTCATGAAACATAAATGCTAGGCTTAGCTTGAGAAAATGACGACCAAATAAAAATAAACCACGAATCCATGAAAGCAAAGCTATTTAGTCCAACAGTTGCATCTCAAAAAGACACCCTATTCCACAGAAAGAACAATACGTTGGACCAGGACCCAGTCCACAGACCAGGGCTGTGGTCAACACTAGTGTTCTAGATAGAGAGTAGGGTTCCGTTTGGGATACACTTAATGATTTATCCCATTCAGATGTGCATCAGCCATTACACTCTAGCCAGATTCCTCGTTAAGACTAATAGATGTCCTTCTGTAACCGGAGAGAGTGTTACAGTTACGCATTTCCATGGAAACATGTTCCTAAATGGGCTTCCATAATGATGCCAGATTCACAAAACAGCTGACGATAGGGAAAGGGAAACTCAATTCGATCACATAATATAGGCTAGAGTAAATAGTGCTATATTATAAACTACTTGCTAAATGACTACGGCTATACCGCAGCAACAAATCGATAGTACTTTATCTACACGCTCACAGTAGAAAAAATATCAAGACAATAATATATTACGACTTCATATTTAGTGCAACAAATACACTTTTCCTGCGTTTCGTCCAGAGTACTAAAATCACACACACATTTGGCGTAATTCCTTCTTCAGTGTGTTAGTCATTGTTGTCATAAACATGATCATTATTACTAGATGTGAGCTGCCTCTCAAATGGCACTCTATTTCCTATATACTGTAGTGTCCTACTTTTGACCAGAGCCCTGATAAGCCATTAGACAGCTCCTAGTTGAGCAAATCTCGAGTGACCCTCAAATGGCACGACCACAACCAGGCACCCTGGCAGGAACACAGGGTGTCATGCGAGTGTTTCCACTTCCCCGTAGTGTGTGTGTATTTGGATGGGAATATCCAATCAAACTTTATTTGTCACATGTGCCGAATACAACAAGTGTAGAACTTACCGAGAAATGTTTACTTACAGGCCCTTAACCGACAGTGCAGTTCAAGAAGAGTTAAGAAAATATTTACCAAATAAACTAAGGTAAAAAATTTGAAAAAGTAACACAATAAAATAACAATAACGAGGCTATATACAAGGGGTACCGGTACTGAGTCACTGTGCGGGGGAACAGGTTAGTTGAGGTAATTTGTACATGAATATACATTTTGTGTGTGCGTGTGTGTATGTGTGTGTACCCCTCTGGTAATAATGGGCCTTCTAATAAGCTCGTAGCCCGTGAGGCTTTGGGGAGGAGAACCCAGCCGTGCTGCTGTGCTGATCCAGTTTCCCTCCTCACCATCACCAATCACAACAGAGAGAGGAGAGGGAGAGGGAGTGGATAGGGATGGAGCTGTGGCTCTCTTTTATTCTCTTCTCCAGTCTTATCACTACTGGGATGGGGCTCTGTCTCTTCCTCTGTCGCACTCTAGTCTTCATCCAACCTCCTCTAATCTCTCTGCCAAACAGACATGTCTTGTGATGTTTTGTGGAGTATGAGGTCTTGTTTGCGTCCCAAATGACATACTACAGTATTCCCTACATAGCTGTGCACAGCCCATCTGTAAATAGCCCATCCAACCAACTACCTACCTCATCCCCATATGTGTTTTTGTTTTTCTGCTCTTTTGCACACCAGTATTTCTACTTTCACATCCTCATCTGCACATATGTCACTCCAGTGTAAATTGCTAAATTGTAATTACTTTGCCGCTATTGGCCTATTTATTGCCTTACCTCCTTACTTCATTTGCACACACTCTATACAGATTTTTCTATTGTGTTACTGACTGTACGTTTGTTGATCCCATGTGTAACACTGTGTTGTTGTTTTTGTCGCACTGCTTTGCTTTATCTTGGCCAGGTCGCAGTTGTAAATGAGAACTTGTTTGCAACCGGCCTACCTGGTTAAATAAAGGTTAGATAAACAAATAAAAGTGCACTACTCTGGTCAAAAGTGTTACGTCTGCTCCTGCCCCCCCCCCCTGATTGTTTTTTGTCTTTGTTTTACCTTTTTTCTGACGCTGTTCCTGTCTCGTTCCATGTCCGTTCTTTATTAAATGTTTTACTCCCCGTACCTGCTTCGTCTCTCCAGCGTCAACTCCTGTGACAAAAAGTAGTGCACTATATAGGGAATAGGGTGACATTTGGGACGCAGTCTTTATAAGGGATGGAAGGAATAGTCCCTAAACATACTAGATATTTACCTCATACAAAACTTGCTCATACCTAAACACAAACATTTCCTCACAGCCTGAGGGGTATACTACAAAGGAAGCTACATCTACTCAGGGTTTTCTAAAGTTAGCTTCCCATTTCAGTTTAGGCTTCATCCATACCACGACGGTGGATATTGCTCGTCCACCTACGGCTGACTCTAAGCGGGGTTGTAACTGCGCGATGTATGTTGTATGTGGCCAGTTGAACCCTGAACTCTTCATTATGACAATGCTGAAACGTCAATCCATGGGTAAGTCAGTGCCACATTTTTAGACGTGCCAAAATCAAAATGAGGAAAAGTTATCTTGTAAATTCAGCAGGCTATAGACTTTTAGATGTGCTGTCTTGAACTTTGCTCGGCTTTGCTGTGGTTATCAATGCACAAGTATATTTTTTCCCCACTCTTTACAATAAAATATTTTTATTAAGTCGTGCAAAAGTTTTACTTTGTGTGAAGTTTCAAAAGCATTTGTCATTACTAAATGTGTAATGTGATAGTTATTTTGACATGACTCTTTTTTAACACACAACAGCATTTAATTAATAGGATATTTGATTAATAATATATTCAAATGAAGTGGATGATGACTATCTTTGCTAGCGGGAGGGAATCTGTTTTCATTGGTCCTCAACTCTCAGCTCGGACACTTAATTCAATGATAAATGGAGTTGGCGCAGAGTTAGCTTGTCCCAGGGCAAGTTAGATTAGATCTGAAGGATTCGTTGCCATAGAAATGAACCTGGCTAAAAGGTGAGCCACTTTCGTGTTACTGGTTATCCCAGGTTGAACTCAGAGTTGACCAAAGTTACCTCGCTAACTCCTCAAACTACATTTGTAGTATAGGGCTCTGGTCTCTCGCCAGCTTTATAACAATAGGGGGTGAAGTTGTTGATCAAGGCGTTATAAACTTGGAAAAGTGGCTTAGTTTCCATAAAGATACTCCATTTGTAGTGTTGGTGATTCCTTCTATTTTGAAACAGTGGTTTTACCAGTGGGAGAATCAGCTCGGTAACTTTGCAGTTTCTCTTACTCAGCAGATCGCTGTGGTGGAAAGAGAGTGATGAGTCCTGAGGCAGAGGAAATATGCAGACACAGATATATGCCATCCAAAACAGGCCTCAAAGTGGGCTAGCCCTCCGTCTCAGCTGTGTTGTGGGAATCTGGTCAGTACATGACTGTCTGTCTTTGAGCCTTTACTGTCATGATGAGAAGGATCATACTATTATGCACAGCAGGCTGTTGGACTTTTAAAAGGTTGAATGTCATAGCGTGTCACTCTGAAATGTCACTCCAGAAATTCCGGAAATAATAACAGCACTCCGGAACATTCTTCCTCTCATAGTGAGAGACACAGCGTGATGTTTTACCTAGACCATGTAATAGATATGAGAGAGGGAGGGGTGTGAAATGAAAAGAGAGAGAAAAATGCAAAGAGAGAGAGAGAGAGAGAAAGATGGATGGATGGATGGATGTGTAGATAAATAGATTTTCTATCTGTGTGATTCATTCTGCGAGTGGCAAATTTCTGACAGCAAATGTCAGAGAACTTGAGAGGCGACGAACAACCGGGTGCTCACAACTACTTACTTCTCCCCCTGAGTGGGGTTTCGCCCCCTCTCCCCCCCCCCCTCCCCCCTCCCCCTCTTTCTGCTTCATTTACTCCCCGTGGCTCACCTGAGATTGATGCGCTTCGCGTCTGATTGTGGTAATTATCCCTGTCCTGCTGCTGTAATACCTAATGCACAGCACACTCACATAACATGGAGAGGGCTTGGAGGGGTAGAGGCTAGGTTGGAGACGCTGCTATTCATTTCACTCCTGTTGCCTGCTGTGAGATGCCAGCTACAACCACACACACACACACACACACACACACACACACACACACACACACACACACACACACACACACACACACACACACACGCACGCACACACACACACACGCACGCGCACAAACGCACACACGCTGCAACCTCGTCAAAGAGGGGAGAGGAGAGGTGAACATTTACAACCAAAGCCCAGGGAGAAGCTTAGCTATGATTCCCTTTTCTCTTCTGATCTGTATGATCTTTTTCACAGTGAATAAAAAGCCATTCAGGTTATTTACTTGGCATTTCCTATCATTTTGAATTCATGAAATTCCTGGAGGCAGTGCAACAAAAAAATATAAATGCAGTCTGTACTGTTTGCTGATGTAAAAAATTTTTTTTTTTTTAAAGTCTGGCTGGAGTGTAATGACTAATAAATTATTATGTGTATCCCAAATGGCACCCTATTCCCTACAGTATATATTGCACTAGTGTTGACAACAGCCCTGGTCTATGGACTATGGGTCCTATACATAATGTACAGATCATGTAGATAAAGTATATACTCCAATGCTGTGATGCACTTAGTGAGTTTTCTTTTTATAAAGATCATTTTCAGCTAATTCAAAAATAATTAACGTATGCATTCATCGACAGGGACTTGTGCTAGGTGCTTTAGGTAATTACCATATCTTCCAGCTCGTTGCTTTATTGAGGGGGAAAAGAAATGACTCAACATTCATCGTTCAATGGAATTTGAGATGCGAAGTCAGTTGATTTAGGATTTCTGCCTCGATGTCTCGGTGCCTCTGAGTCCCCTCTGACCTTCCCCTGGATTTCTTCCATACAGAACCACCCAACATTTTACCCAGCTGTGTCCCGACGCCTTATCAGGCAGAAATACGCTAATGTCTACTAATTAAAAACACCAATGGCTGCACTTTGTAAAACAAGACTTGAAAACAATATTCCCATTTCCCCCATTCAATTGCTTCCTCCTTTGAATAAAATGCTGAGTTTGGTATTTGCACAGCTTCAACCCATATCTCTTGAGTTTGGTCTTTGCATAGCTTCATCCCAAATCTCTTGAGTTTGGGATGACGCCCACCAGTAGCTTTCAGATCTTCTTACATCTTCCATTCACATCAAGTGTTTGAGCTTCTGGTTTTGTTGCTTGAAATGAGGAAATGTGTATTGTGGCCACAAGGTTAGAATCTCAACTGTAGAAAAGGATCTCCCTTTTAGTTGAATAGCCTTAGACCATGTACTTTAATTACACACAACCCTGCCAGTATGTCCAACCTCCTAGCATGTTCTATTCTGAACAAAAATATAAATGCAATATGTAAAGTGTTGGTCCCATGTTTCATGAGCTGAAATAGGGATCACAGAAATGCTCCATGCGCACAAAGAAAAAGCTTGTTTCTTTCAAATGTGCACAAATTTGTTTACATCCCTGTTAGTGAACATTTCTCCTTTGCCAAGATAATCCATCCACCTGACAGGTGTGGCATATCATGAAGCTGATTAAACAGCTTGGTCATTACACACGTACAGCTTGTGCTGGGGACAACAAAATGCCATTCTAAAATGTGCAGTTTTGTCACGCAACACAATAACCGCGGATGTCTCAAGTTTTGAGGGTGTGCAAATGGCATCACTGTCTGCAGGAGTGTCCACCAGAGCTGTTGCAAGAGAATGTAGTGTTCATTTCACTACCTAAAGCTACCTTCAATGTTGTTTTAAAGAATTTGGCACTACGTCATCTGCGTGGTCATTGTCCTCACCCGGGGCTTGACCTGACTGCAGTTTGGCATTGTAACCAACTTCAGTGGGCAAATGCACACCTTTGATGGACCCTGGCATGCTGAGAAGTGTTCTCTTAACGGATTAATCCCGGTTTCAAATGTACCAAGCAGATGGCGAGCAGTTAGCAGACGTCAACATTGTGAACAGAGTGCCCCATGGTGGCGGTGGGGTTATGGTATGGGAAGGCATAAGCTACGGACAACGAACACAATTGCATTTTAGCGATGGCAATTTGAATGCACAGAGATACTGTGATGAGATCCTGAGGCCCATTGTCGTGCCATTCATCCGCCGCCATCACCTCATGTTTCAGCATGATAACGCACGGCCCCATGTCGCTAGGATCTGTACACAATTCCCGGAAGCTGAAAATGTCCCAGTTCTTCCATGGCCTGCATACTCACCAGACATGTCACCCATTGAGCCTGTTTGGGATGCTCTGGTTCGACATGTACAACAGCGTGTTCCAGTTCCCGCCAATATCCGGCAACTTCAATCAACTATATGTGATCAACTCTATGTGAAGGAGATGTGTCGCGCTGCATTAAGCAAATGGTGATCACATCAGATATTGACTGGTTTCCTGATCCACGCCCCTGCCTTTTTCTTTTAAAGGTATCTGGGACCAACAGATCTGTATCCTCAGTCATGTGAAATCCATCGATTAGAGCCTAACGATTTAATTTCAACTGACTTATTTCCTTACGTGAACGGTAACTCGGTAAAATCTTTGACACGTTTGTATGTTTACATTTTTGTTCAGCGTATTAGTATCACATGTCATCGACTTCTCTTTAGGTCTCCTCTGGGAGTTCCATTGGAAGGCCTTGGTCTTCTCCTGATTTATTCATGTTTACACAGAGTTGTGTTATACACACTCTTCTCGCAGTTCATGTGACAAAAAAACCAAATAGCCTCTACTACTACTACTACACCCAAAGGAGACATTGCTCATGGCAAAGGCATACTGTGCATGTACTAAGCAAAACCGTCAAACTTGGTCCATGCTAACTGCACTCCAAAAAAATGCTGGGTTATAAACAAATGCTGGGCAAATAGTGGACACAACACACGTTGAGTTATTTTTCACCCAGCCAGTTGGGTTACTTAGCTCCCTAGGGAGGGAGGGAGTTCTACTTAGATAACATACAGTCAGCTCCAAAAGTATTGGGACAGTGACACACATGCTCTAAACACTTTTACATGAATGCGAATGCTACCACGATTATGGATAATCCTGAATGAATCGTGAATAATAATGAGTTGAGAAAGTTACAGAGGCATAAATGTCATACCCCCCCACAAAATGCTAACCTCCCCTGTTATTGCAATGGTGAGAGGTTAGCATGTCTTTGGGGTACGATATTTGTGCCTCTGAAACTTTTTCTCATGATTCATTCAAGACTATCCATAATCATGGTAGCGTCCACATTAATGTTAAACACATTAAAGTGTTCAGAGACATTATATTCTTATTTCCAAAGAAAGTGACTTGAAAATGACACAATACATTCTTCACCATTAATTCATATTGGGCAAAAAATAATCTGAAACACAACCAAAACAAACAGCAAATGCATCCAACAAGCTTGATGCAATCATTGCATGCTAGGAATATAGTTAATACTAAACTTTTGATTACTAATACTTTTGGTCCCCTAAAATGGGGGGTCGGTGTACCAGAAGTGCTGTCATTTCTAAACGGTTTACCTGATATGGTACACTCAAATGAAGACTGCCAGTCTGCACTTTAAAAACAGTCATTATATCATTTCATATCCAAAGTGCTGGAGTACAGAGCCGAAACAACAAAACGTTTGTCACTGTCCCAACACTTTTCTAGCTCACTGTATGGAATCGTTTTAAGATGGTCATACCAAGGATCATTTAGCTATTTGATTTTGAAATGTAGGATATTTAGGTATCCCCAAAAAATACAAACAAATGATTTGATGAAACATTGAATTTGGCCTTACTGCTATTAGCCCATAGAAATGCATTGAATAACAGATTGATGGAAAAACAGAGAATCACAAAATAAATTAAAATAACATTTGTTTTGAAGTGTCTGTTCTCTATCTGAGAGATATGAAAGATCAGGAAATTAATATAAAAAAGAATACCCATATTTAGGCACTAAACTACTTCTATATATACTTCCATTCATTTTTTCAAACTGGTACCGGGCTACCTTCAAAAGAGTCTTGTGAGGCTTGTGAGCGTCATAGAAGAAAACAACGTACTTGTTTGGGAGAGTCTCACCTTTCCATAGAGGGGTCATATTAGTGTGTAGCCTAATCTGTTCGGACGCTACAGACAGCTCTGTTGGCAGATCGGCGGTACCAAATTAAGACCAGTCCCGTGACGCTTGTGGCGGTAGTAGAGCAACATGCCTATTGGGGCTTGGATTTCAGATAGTTCTTTATGGCCAAAAATACCTGTCTGAAAGCCATGCCCCTACTAAGCCACACCTCCAGTCTTCTGATTTGACTCGGTGGATCATAGCTCAATAACTCATCATCAACAACCCAATTTAAAGAAAACAATGGGTTGTTCGTGACCCAACTGAATGAGCCAAAATTACCCAACGCGTGTTCTCTCCAATATGTACCCACATTGGGTTATTTTTAACCCAGGTGTAACGGATTTCCTCCTCTTCGTCTATGGAGGAGTAACACTGGAACAAAATATACAAAACCAAAACAGTACCGTGTGGCCCAAACACTCACACGGAAACAAACACCCACAAACCAAAAGTGATACCCAGGCTACCTAAGCATGATTCTCAGAGACAACTAACAACAACTGCCTCTGATTGAGAACCATACTAGGCCGAACACAAAAACCAACATAGAAAAACAAACATAGACTGCCCACCCCAACTCACGCCCTGACCATACTAAAACAAAGAATAAAATAACAGAACTATGGTCAGAACGTGACACCAGGAGTGTGCATATACTGACTAATGCCTAGATAATACCTATATAATTCTAATAGAGTGTGTGAATTATTAAGGTATACAGTATGTGCTGACTGAGACCACACACTGCGTGAAAGATGAAATCAATTAACACTTGTGTGGTGTTCGGGTCTGTGGGACCCATTTTCAATGTTTACTAAAATAAAAATGATACAATTTATTATTTTTTCAACCTGAGACTCATTGGCCTTGGCTCATTTTCTGCGAAGAGCATTCAAATGAACACATTTTCAATGAGTGCACACCGAGCACCCCCCTACACCTTTATATTACTTATGTGGTGTTTGTGTCCACTGGATACGAGGGTAATAAAAGTGTGGAACAGTGTGTGTGTGTTGGTGAAAACAAGTAAAGACGAAAACAAAAGGTTTGCTGTGAGCCTTCACTCTGTTTTCCTCCTCCCTGGGTCTGCTGTCTCCCTGCCTGTCTGCCTGTCTCCTGCTTTTCTCACACTTTTTTACCCTTTGTAGTGTGTGAAACTACACAATGTCTTGCGGGAACCTGCCTTAGAAATCATTTTTGCAGAGAGAGAAGCTAGCCTGTTATGGCTGCATCCCTTGTTCTCAATTTCCGCCTGAAGACATACCCTAATCTAACTGCCTGTAGCTCAGCCCCAGAGGCAAGGATATGCATATTCTTGGTATCATTTGAATGGAAACATTCTGAAGTTTGTGGAAATGTTAATTGAATTGTTGTAGCATCATCTTTCACATGTACTAGAATAGCCACACAGTCAGATAGGATGCTGGAGATAATTTTGTAGGTGTGCAAAGTTTCAGACTGATAACTTCAGGAATGGGTGAGCTACATGACATTTAGCATGAAGTCACCCAGGTGTCCCACATAAGTTGCCCAAATGTACCCAAGTGGCCGAATTGGTGAAATGACCAATAACTATATACAACAGTGCAAATAACTACAGTGCCTTGCGAAAGTATTCGGCCCCCTTGAACTTTGCGACCTTTTGCCACATTTCAGGCTTCAAACATAAAGATATAAAACTGTATTTTTTTGTGAAGAATCAACAACAAGTGGGACACAATCATGAAGTGGAATGACATTTATTGGATATTTCAAACTTTTTTAACAAATCAAAAACTGAAAAATTGGCCGTGCAAAATTATTCAGCCCCTTTACTTTCAGTGCAGCAAACTCTCTCCAGAAGTTCAGTGAGGATCTCTGAATGATCCAATGTTGACCTAAATGACTAATGATGATAAATACAATCCACCTGTGTGTAATCAAGTCTCCGTATAAATGCACCTGCACTGTGATAGTCTCAGAGGTCCGTTAAAAGCGCAGAGAGCATCATGAAGAACAAGGAACACACCAGGCAGGTCCGAGATACTGTTGTGAAGAAGTTTAAAGCCGGATTTGGATACAAAAAGATTTCCCAAGCTTTAAACATCCCAAGGAGCACTGTGCAAGCGATAATATTGAAATGGAAGGAGTATCAGACCACTGCAAATCTACCAAGACCTGGCCGTCCCTCTAAACTTTCAGCTCATACAAGGAGAAGACTGATCAGAGATGCAGCCAAGAGGCCCATGATCACTCTGGATGAACTGCAGAGATCTACAGCTGAGGTGGGAGACTCTGTCCATAGGACAACAATCAGTCGTATATTGCACAAATCTGGCCTTTATGGAAGAGTGGCAAGAAGAAAGCCATTTCTTAAAGATATCCATAAAAAGTGTTGTTTAAAGTTTGCCACAAGCCACCTGGGAGACACATCAAACATGTGGAAGAAGGTGCTCTGGTCAGATGAAACCAAAATTGAACTTTTTGGCAACAATGCAAAACGTTATGTTTGGCGTAAAAGCAACACAGCTGAACACACCATCCCCACTGTCAAACATGGTGGTGGCAGCATCATGGTTTGGGCCTGCTTTTCTTCAGCAGGGACAGGGAAGATGGTTAAAATTGATGGGAAGATGGATGGAGCCAAATACAGGACCATTCTGGAAGAAAACCTGATGGAGTCTGCAAAAGACCTGAGACTGGGACGGAGATTTGTCTTCCAACAAGACAATGATCCAAAACATAAAGCAAAATCTACAATAGAATGGTTCAAAAATAAACATATCCAGGTGTTAGAATGGCCAAGTCAAAGTCCAGACCTGAATCCAATCGAGAATCTGTGGAAAGAACTGAAAACTGCTGTTCTCAAATGCTCTCCATCCAACCTCACTGAGCTTGAGCTGTTTTGCAAGGAGGAATGGGAAAAAAATTCAGTCTCTCGATGTGCAAAACTGATAGAGACATACACCAAGTGACTTACAGCTGTAATCGCAGCAAAAGGTGGTGCTACAAAGTATTAACTTAAGGGGGCTGAATAATTTTGCAATATATACATATTTTTGCAACAATTTTTTAAAATATATATTTATATTTCATAAAACGGCATTAGCACCTACCCGTCCAGAAGTACATCCTGTCCTTGCAGAAACAGCTCCTCAATGTTTGAATCAGAACACTCAAAGATTCCTCAAACAAAAAATCTGTCTCACTTTCCCAATCAATCTCTTCTATAATCTGGTGCAAATCTGTATACTTAGACTTGGACTTCGCTTTTCCTGATTTATTCGCCATGATGTCTTCAATGAAATCGTTGAAAAAACACTTTCCAAAATACTACTTTCCAAAACACTGCTGTGCGTAACAAGCCTGACTGCAACAACTCTGATGGTCAAGGCGAGAATGAAGTTCGTGACGCGTGCAAGGGATGGTGGTCCAACCCATAACCATCACATACTGGCGTTTACCTCAGCTCATTGGCTATCTACCCAGCTAGATTTCAAGAAGATCAGTGGTCATTGGGCAGAAATACAGTCAATCAACGAAGCTTCGCTGATATTATTGGTGCGCAATGAAGTCATTGCTTGTTGTCTTCAAATCAGTTCACTTCGGTCAATACTCCCCCCCCAAAAAAACAATCAAGTTTGGCTGTATTGCAAACATCCAGAGGTTTACACTGAAACCAACTATGACTAGATAAACGATTGTTTAGTATGTGTAATTACGTTGAATGCTCCGTAAAAAGATGGAATTCACGACACAAACGGTTTACAAAATGTTTAGTTTTAGGCTATAAAAATGGATTTTAGCAAAGAAAACGGCACTTCATTTGATCACTGGGTCCCTCAGGAAGAGAAATCCGAGCAAGATATCAGTATGTAAGTCATAATTTTACCTTCAGATGTGAATGTGTCAATACTGTCATGGCGGAAAATGTTTTTTGTTGTTGATCGCTCTTCCCAAACAAAAGCATGGTATTTGTTCTCTGTAATAGCTATTTTAAATCGGAAAACGTAGTTTGATTACCAAGATTCTAATCTTTTGAAGGATGTAAGACACTTGCATTTTCAAGAATGTTTAATGTTACGACGTTGTATTTTTTTTAGCCACTCTAAAATTTCCCCTGATGTTGATCCCTGTACGGGGATCGCAGCCATAAGAGGCTAGTGTGGAAGGAGCATCTTCCACTTTGGAAGACAAATAATTTTCTGAATATGTCTCTGTCAATTCGGAGTTGGACAGTGAGTTGGAAGAAGAGGGTGAGATTGACCCTCAGCCAGCCCCAGGACCAGCCAGGAACATCAAAAAACAGAATTCATAATGGTTTACTATGCCACAAAAGGAGTGGGGGACAATTTACATAAGCTGGTGACTGGCTACAGCTTCAAAAGAAGAACCCTACGCTGGCCACTTGTGATATTCTTCATCATCTTGGACATCTCGGCATACAACACGTTTGTCATCTAGATGGCGTTGAACCAGATTGGAACAGAGGGAAACTCCAGAGGAGACGGCTCTTTCTAGAGGAGCTGGGCAAGGCATTGGTAAGACCTCAAATCCAGAGGAGGCAACATATCCCAAGGCCCCCAGCTTCTGCAGCCATCATGAGGAGGATTCAGGAGGATGCTGGTGCCCCATCCACCCGAACCCACGGAACCAACAACTCCAATACCGGAAATACGTGTGAGTGATGTTGTTCGCATGTGTGTGTCTGACTCTCCTACCTTGGCCTGCTGTAACTATATACGTGAGTGAGATGTTCATATAAGTCCTGAACTAAGTGTTTTCATCATTCTAGATTGCAGCCGGGAGCAACAAGAAGAAACGCTGCGGTGTATGTGGACCCAAGAAGGACAGGAAGACACAGTACACATGTGTAAGAAATACACTTGCAACACACAACCAGTAAAACTCATGTCCCTCATGTGGTGTGTTAAGACCGGACTTAATTAGGACCGGCCTTAGTTTGTGTTCAATGGGGCTCATTTATCATTTCCATAAAATACTGTCAAATTTGTCCTTCCAATTTGTTCAGTTCAAAGCAAGAAACATCAATAATGATGAAAACCTTGTTTCATTTATATTTGTTAAAAATAAACATGATTTATTCCACCCATGTCTTGAGTATAATAGATTTTTGTTTACAACAATCAAATTTTATGCCCAAAAAACAAATAGCGCTTTTATTGATAAATGTGATCTAGCTAATGTAAATGGCCAATAGTAACCATGTATGCTATCTATATTGCTTGTAATTGATATAAGTCAACATCTAAGTATTACCTAAATTGTTACGGCTGTATTGTTTGAAAAACCCAAAAATGGTGTGGGTCCATCAGACCCGCGAACATTGGGAGAATAACAAAGACATGAACACCACACAAGGGTTAAGCTACAGAAGACTCCCCCAGCCATATGAACAAAAACACTACTTCTCTATAGCTGACAAGGGAATGGGATAGTGATGTTTCAGATTTCAGACAGTCAGTGTGACATGCATAATCAAAGATGGACAGATTGGGATTTTCAAAGTAAAATGGACAAGCTGCTCGGTCGATTTTTGTCAGTCGGTCTCCATGGCAACGGGATTTGTGTCAAGGAAAGGTTCTGTAACCAGAATGTCCATGAAACGTTTCTGGAGACAAGCATAAATATAACACATTTTGCATCCCAAATGGCACCTTATTCCCTTTACAGTGTACTACCCATAGAGCTTCGGTCAATAGTTGTGCACTCAGGAAATAGGGTGCCATTTGAGATGCATACATTGTCTTGTCTTGTCTGTCTGTGGCTGTCTGTCTGTCTGCCTGTGGCTGTAGCAAGAGATTGACGGCCTGCATGCCTGGTGTGGACCAACCTTATACAGACGACATAACCTACTGTATGTAGCCTGTCAAATCCTCATTAAGAGAAGAGTAGATGGCAGCTGCTGCTTGTGAATGTACCGCTCTGCTCTCTTCGCCCCAGTAACACAACACACACACACACACACACACACACACACGCACACACACACACACACACACACAATATGTGTGTCTTGTTTATATTGTAGCTTTTTTCAAAACATTTTTTACACTTCCTCTTAATTACACATGCTCACACATCCTGTCAGCGGATTTAAAAAAATCATCAATCTGTGCATCTAATCCGGATTTATACAATGACATTATATCCATAATTAAAAAGAAGATTAATAGCATCTTTAAAATATGACCTACACAGAGTACAACGACAGCAACAAAGTTGTAGAGCTGTTTGGTAAACAGAGGCCGCTTCCCAAATGGTACCCTACATTGCCGATATGATGCACTACCCATAGGCTCTAGTCAAAAGTACTGCACTGTGAAAGGAATAGGGTGTCATTTGGGATGCAGGCACAGTCTGTTTAGTGCATAATAATGCAGAGGAGGTATTTCACCTACCCTTCGTGTGCCACTGTGTTAACTAGGGACCATGCACTCACAGCTGGAGATAAACTAATGATAGAGAGATACATTCTCTCTCTATCACAGACGTGAAGCTATCTAATGAATGGGTTATATTTGGACAGATATGTTAATTACTTACATGAGTCATGGATAGGGCTGTGGCAGTCACAAAATGTCATCAGCCGGTGATTGTCAAGCAAATAACTGTGGGTCTCACGGTAATTGACCGTTAATTAACATAAAAGGGTTCCACACATGCAAGATGCTGATATGTTCCTTTGAAACATCTAGATTTTGAAAGTCTAAAGTGTAATACATTCATTTAATAATTGCCTGTACATCCATCATTTATTTTAGGTAGATCTTTCCTATGAAACATGGATACAGAATGGGAAATGAGCTGTAGGAAATGTGTAAACACACACGCATACGCATGCACACGGGTGCGCACACACACACACACACACACACACACACACACACACACACACACACACACACACACACACACACACACACACACACACACACACACACACACACACACAGTCTCACATGCTGACAAAGGCATGTAGTTAGAGTGCCTCATATATTTCACCATGACTCTAAGGGATGGCAGTTTGATTGGGAAATTTACGGCTGGTTTACGGCTGGTTTCCTGGACCCAAACCGTATGTTCAATGGAGATTCTCCTTGAAAATGCTTTTATGTACAGGAATAGGTTTACAGCATAATCTGGCATAGTCCGGGAAACTGTCCTGTAATGGACTTGATGATGCATTATGCGATCTGAAACAAGTTGCCGTCTCATATGTTAATGGTAATCTTTGTCGATATATATGACATACTTATTGATAAATCATCCAGGACCTCTATACCGGGCGGTTTCAGAGGAAGGCCACAAAGTTGTCAAAGACTCCAGCCACCGAAGTCATAGACTGTTCTCTCTGATACCGCACGTCAAGCGCTACCGATACACAAAGTCCGGAACCAACAGGACCCCGAACAGCTTCTTCCCCCAAGTCATAAGACTGCTAAATAGTTAACCCTTTTTTCACAACTCTTCTGACTCATCAGATACACTGCTGCAACCATTGATTATCCTGTTGCCTAGTCACTTTATCCCTACCTATATGTACATATATATATATATATGTACATGGATTCCAAGATGGCGTAGCAGTGCAGACGTGTTTTGTTCGTCCTCTCATGTACTTTTTCATATTTTTTTGTATATATTTCAATTTTTATTTTCAATCTCTTCTCCACTTTAGTTCAATTATACCTTCAGGTAACCTGCCTCACCCAATGTGATATGGAACCGCTATTAGTTTTAATTTTTAAACCTTATAGCAAGAACCACCTAGCCATCAGAAGCTAACCAGCTAATTAGCTACAAGCTATTTAGTCATTGTTAGCTACTGCTAGCGGCCTTTATCTTCTGCACAGGTACCATCACTTTTTTTTAGCTTGGATAATACTCGCCAGCCTGCCAGTAACGGACTGTCTCTCCACTACAACGCAGGATTCCTGCCATAATCCCTGGACCATTCCCCTGATCTTCACAGCTAGCTAGCACCCACCGAGTTACCCAGTACCGAAACTATCCCTGAGGCCCACCTCCCGGCCTACTCAGTTGTTCACCCGGACTCCACCCAAACACGGCTAGAATCCACTACTCCACCGGATCCTTGCCGTAAGCTCTGGACCTTGGTACCGGATCGCCTCTGCTACTGAGTGGCTATAGTGGCTAACGCCCCTGCCCCGAAGCTAGCACCGGTTAGCCGTGAGAAAGGCGCATCTCCCGGATAGAAAACTAAATTACAATACAATAACTACAATACCTCTTTCGCCATCTGGCTTGGATCCTTAGTCGACACGGCGCACCACCACGACAGGTCTGCCGACGAATACTCCATCTGCTGTGCCTTCAACCGGCCTCCGTCGGACGTCGGAGCAGACACTTCTACTAGCCCCGGGCCACTTCTACTAGCCTCCGCGGCTTCCCTGTTCCATCTATTGCTGCCCCCTGGACCCTGTGAAAACTTGACTACATAGCTAATGCCCGCTGTACTGTCCATTAATCACGGTACTCCATTCTGTTTATTTTAATTTTTTTGTTTACTCTCTCTGCCCAGTCATCGCCATTTTACCTGTTGTTGTTTTATCTGATTAGCTGTTGTTGTCAAAAATTTCAATAAGCTGGCCATGTCTTCCTCCTGGCTACTCCAACCCCGGCCAACAGATCCGCCTCACCCAAATCCAGACAGCAGATGTTCTGAAAGAGCTGCAAAACCAACCTGGACCCGTACAAATCAGCTAGACAATCTGGACCCTCTCTTTCTAAAACTATCCGTCGCCGTTGTTGCAACCCTTATTACCAGCCTGTTCAACCTCTTTTTCGTATCGTCCGAGATCCCTAAAGATTGGAAAGCTGCTGCGGTCATCCCCCTCTTCAAAGGGGGTGACACCCTAGACACAAACTGTTACAGACCTATATCCATCCTGCCCTGCCTATCTAAAGTCTTCGAAAGCCAAGTTAACAAACAAATCACTGACCAATCCCACCATACCTTCTCCGCTGTGCACCTCAGCCACACTCAAGGTATTAAACTATATCATAACCGCCATCGATAAAAGACAGTACTGTGCAGCCGTCTTCATCGGCCTGGCCAAGGCTTTCGACTCTGTCAATCACCGTATTCTTATCGGCAGACTCAAAAGCCTTGGTTTTTCTAATGACTACCTCGCCTGGTTCACCAACTACTTTGCAGACCTCTGGCAGTCTCTATGGGGGTACCACAGGGTACCAGGCCGTAGTTGCAAATGAGAACTTGTTCTCAACTAGCCTACCTGGTTAAATAAATCTGGTGGGTGCTTATATTTGTCCTAGTTCTCATTAATACACATAATTTAATTGGAAAAGGGTTGTTTTGCATGTCCCACTTTCCCTGAGACAACCTCAGAGAGTGGGGTCACAGCCAGGATCTGCCATTATCAATGACAACCCTGGAGCAATTGAGGTTAAGTGCCTTGCTCAAGAATACATTGACAGATTTTCACCTTGTCAGCTTGGGGATTATAGAACCAGCATCCTCTCAAATTACTGGTCCAACACGCTGACCATTAGGCTACCTGCCTCCCCACATGTCTACCTCAATTACCTCGTACCCCTGCACATCGACTCGGTAATGGTATCCCGTGTATATAGACACAATATCATTACTCATTGTGTATTTATTCCTCGTGTTATTATTTTTCTATTATTTCTCATTTTTTCTCTCTGGATTGCTGGTAAGTAAGCATTTCACTGTTACAAAGCATGTGACAAATACAATTTGATTTTGAGGTCACTTTCTGACCTCTGTCCATCGATGGCTGAGTCTAGTCAGTGACTGTCCGTGAGGATTAGATGGCACTAGCTGACAGCTTTAGTTCACTCAATTGTAGGGCAGTAAATAGCAGGTGTGTGTGAGTGAGTGTGTGTGTGTGAGTGTGTGTGTTGGGCGTCGTGTCATCTACAACAGCCTGGTGGGTGGATGATATACTGATATCTCCCCCTCGACAGCCATCTTTACATTAATCCTGGGATGCATCGCAAATGGCACCCTATTTTCAAGGTATTGCACCATTTTTGTCCAGGGCCCATAGGGTTCTGGAAGTAGTGCACTCTATAGGGAATAGGGTGCCATTTGGGACACAGACTGGAGTAAATCTTTCAGCAAAATGCTGAGCCATGGATTGTTGAGAGAGAGAGAGAGCTATAGAGAGAGAGAAAAAGAGAGAGAGAGTTAATCTTTAGTTAATATTCATAGTTAATATTCAGCACGAGCAGTAAATAATTGTTCTGTAGCCAGCTCAACGGGTTCAAGTAGCAGAACAGGAGACTGCAGACATGGCCTGATAGGAAGGAAAGATACTGTGGATATCGATATGTTTTCGGTGGATCGTATTGAGTATTCGATGAGAGCACCTGTATTGTTGGACTAGACAAGGGTATGTGGACACCCCTTCAAATGAGTGGATTTGGCTATTTCAGCAACACCCGTTGCTGACAGGTGTATAAAATCGAGAAACACAGCCATGCAATCCCTATAGACAAACATTGGCAGTAGAATGGCCTTACTGAAGAGCTTAGTTACTTTCAACATGGCACCGTCACAGGATGCCACCTTTCTAACAAGTCCACTCTTCAAACTTCTGCCCTTCTAGAGCTGCCACAGTCAACTGTAAGTGCTGTTATTGTGAAGAGGATACGTCTAGGAGCAACAACAGCTCAGCAGGGGAAGTGGTCGGCCACACTAGCTCACAGAACGGGACTGCTGAGTGCTAAAGCACATAGCGCGTAAAAATGGTCTGTCCTCGGTTGCAACACTCACCACCAAGTTCCCAACTTCCTATGGAAGCAACGTCAGCACAAGAACTGTTCGTCGGCAGCTTGATGAAATGAGTTTCCATGGCCGAGCAGTCACACACAAGACTAAGATCACCATGTGCAAGGCCAAGCGTCGGCTGGAGAGGTGTAAAGTTCACCACCATTGGACTCTTGATCAGTGGAAATGCGTTCTCTAGAGTGATGACGCACACTTCACCATCTGGCAGTCTGACGAACGAATCTGGGTTTGGCGGATGCCAGGAAAACACTAGAGTTTGGTGGAGGAGGAATAGGTCTGTTTTCCATGATTTGGGCTCAGCCCCTTAGTTCCATTGAAGAGAAATCTTAACGCTACAGCATACAATTACATTCTAGACGATTCTGTGCTTGCAACTTTGTGGCAACAGTTTGGGGAAGGCCCTTTCCTGTTTCAGCATGACAATGCCCCTATGCACAGAGCAAACCCCATACAGAAATGATTTGTTGACTGTCCTGCACAACGCCCTGACCTCATACCCAACAAATACCTTTGGGATGAGTGCGAGCCAGGCCTAATCACTGCGAGCCAGGCCTAATCACCCAACATCAGTGCCCGACCTCACTAATGCTCTTGTGGCTGAATGGAAGCAAGTCCCCGCAGCAATGTTCCAACATCTAGTGTAAAGTCTTCCCAAAAGATTGGAGGCTGTTATAGCAGCATAGGGGGGACCAACTCCATATTAATTCCCATGATTTTGGAATGAGAATGAGATGAGCAGGTGTCCACTTACTTTTGGCAATGTGTACCTAGACATACCTACTCTAGACAAACCTTGTAACTCTGATTCCCTCTGTAAGGTATTCATTATATACTGTATGTGTTACATACATATTTAATATCCAGATAATAAATCCCTTACAGTTGATACACATCTCCCCAGCAAGAATAATTTTAAATGCAAGCTTTCAACACCAAAAATCTAATTTTTGCAATTCAGATTGCGATTCAGATCATTGACTGTCAATCTACTATCAGAAGTAGTGTTTACATAAATTCTAAGATATATTTCATCTGAATACAAATACCAGTCTCACGAAATCAACAGCATTTATGTTACTACTTGTCTCCACCCTCCTCCAGGTGTCGCCCATCTTCCCTATTATCCCCATGGTATTTATACCTGTGTTCTCTGTTTTCTGTTGTCAGTTCGTCTTGTTTTGTCAAGCCTACCAGCGTTTTTCCAGTATCCCTGTTTTTCTCTAGTTCTGTTTTCAAGTTTTCCCGGGTTTTGACCATTCTGTCTGCCCTTGACCCTGAACCTGCCTGCCATTCTGTACCCTGTGACACCGCCTTGGATTACTGAACTCTGCATACCCAGAGCATGCTTGCCGTTCTGCATCTGGGTCTTCTCCTGAGCAGTGATAACTACAACGTTTTCAGGTACAGAACGGCAAGCATGCTCTGTTCTGGATTACCGACCTCTGCCTACCCTTGAGCTGTTGTTTGCCTGCCACCCTGTTTTTGTAACAAACGTTTGTTCCTTTGAAACTGTCTGCATCTGGGTCTTCTCCTGAGCAGTGATAACTACAACGTTTTCAGATATACACTACCGGTCAAATTTAAAATTTACATTGTAGAATAACAGTGAAGACTATGAAATGACACATGGAAACATGTAAAAACTAAAAAAGTGTTAAACAAATCAAAATCTATTTTATATTTGAGATTCTTCAAATAGCCACCCTTTGTCTTGATGACATCTTGCACACTCTTGGCATTCTCTCAACCAGCTTCATGAGGTAGTCACCTGGAATTAATTTCAATTAACAGGTGTGCTTTGTTAACAGGTGTGCTTTCCTTCTTTATGCCTTTGAGCGAATCAGTTGTGTTGTGACAAGGTAGGGGTGGTATACAGAAGATAGTCCTATTTGGTAAAAGTTCATATGATGGCAAGAACAGCCATCAAAAAGCAAAGAGAAATGACAGTCCATCATTACTTTAAGACATGAAGGTCAGTCAACCCAGAAAATGTCAAGAACTTTGAAAGTTTCATTCAAGTCCAGAAATAATCTGTCTGTAAACAATTGTTGAAAATTGAAATGACGTGTGTCATGCACAAAGTAGATGTCCTAACCGACTTGCCAAAACTATAGTTTGTTATATATAATTGTGTAGTTGTTGAAAAACAAGTTTTAGTGACTCCAACCTAAGTGTATGTGTAGACTTCAACTGTACATTTTAAACCTTTTAAATCATATTTTTCTTAATTATTTCCCACAAATCCTACCACCCCTCCCCTGATTGGAGTAAACTAATTAACAATAACACTTAGGCTTCTAGTTCCAGTTTATACATACTACAGTTGAAGACCTCAGAAAAAAAACTGTAGACCTCCACAAGTCTGGTCCATCCTTGGGAGCAATTTCAAAACACCTGAAGGTACCATGTTCATCTGTACAAACAATAGTACGCAAATATAAACACCATGGGACCACGCAGCGATCATACCGCTCAAGAAGGAGACATGTTCTGTCTCCTAGAGATGAAAAGTGAAAATCAATCACAGAACAACAGCAAATGACCTTGTGAAGATGCTGGAGGAAACAGGTACAAAAGTACATGTATCCACAGTAAAATGAGTCCTATATCAATATAACTTGAAAGGCCGCTCAGCAAGGAAGAAGCCACTTCTCCAAAACCGCCATAAAAAAGCCAGACTACGGTTTGTAACTGCACATGGGGACAAATATCGTACTTTTTGGAGAAATGTCATCTGGTCTGATGAAACAAAAATAGAACTGTTTGGCCATACTGACCATAGTTATGTTTGGAGGAAAAAGGGGGAGGCTTGCAATCCAAAGAACACCATCCCAACCGTGAAGCATGGGGGTGGCAGCATCATGTTGTGGGGGTGCTTTGCTGCAGGAGGGACTGCTGCACTTCACAAAATAGATGGCTTCATGAGGAAAGGAAAATGATGTGGATATATTGAACTAACATCTCAAGACATTAGTCAGGAAATTAAAGCTTGGTCGCAAATGGGTCTTCCAAATGAACAATGACCCCAAGCACACTTCCAAAGTTGTGGCAAAGTAGCTTAAGGACAACTAAGTTAAGGTATTGGAGTGACCATCACAAAGCCCTGACCTCAATCCCATAGAACATTTGCGGCAGAACTAAAAAAGTGTGTGCGAGCAAGGAGGCCTACAAACCTGATTCTGTTACACCAGTTCTGTCAGGAGGAATTCACCCAACTTATTGTGGGAAGCTTGTGGTAGGCTACCTGAAACGTTTGTCCCAAGTTAAAACAATGTAAAGGCAATGCTACCAAATACTAATTGAGTGTATGTAAACTTCTGACCCACTGAGAATGTGATGAAAGAAAGAAAAGCTGAAGTAATCATTTTCTCTACTATTAGTCTGACATTTCACTTAAAATGAAGTGGTGATCCAAACTGACATTTTACTGACATTTTACTAGGATTAAATGTCAGGAATTGTGAATTTATTTGGCTAAGGTGTATGTAAACTTCTGACTTCAACTGTATATACATTTTAAGGACACAATCTATTTTACAATAGTTATATTTTGTTTATTTTTAGTCCTGGCCCTCCTCTATTTCTGATGTCCATTCAGTTTGATTTCTATTTGCCATACATTTTTAACTGTGCTATTTCACAAAAATTCTGAACCGATATACATTTTTCTGATGCAGTTTATTTTACATTTGTTGTTGTTATTAGTCCCACCTTTCAGCTCCATTTAACCCCTCCCAAATATTTGTTTAACACTTTTTTGGTTACTACATGATTCCATGTGTTATTTCATTGTTTTGAGGTCTTCACTATTATTCTACAATGTAGAAATAGTCAAAATAAAGAAAAACCCTTGAATGAGTAGCTGTGTCCAAACTTTTGACTGGAACTGTATGTTTTAAGTTACTGTAGACCATAGTAATAAAGTTAATCATTCGAATTACTTTGTTACCTGTAATCAAAATTGTATATTAACAGTCATTATTAAGTACTGTATTAAATAAATACTTTTACGTTTCATAACTCAAAAAAACCGAAGCAATCAGTTGGCACAAATTATTTGGTTTTACAGTACACTTTGCAATGAGCTGAAGCCCGTATGCATTTTGAAAACATATACTTAATTGTGAAACCTGAACATTTTACCAAGGCATGTCTTATTTTGCATCAAAGTAGCCTATCCAAAACCCAACCTTAGAAACGTCGATGCAAACATTTTATAAAGACTCCCTCCCATATGCCATTGAAACCAGTTTCATATTTCTCTCATGTTCTATTGGTTTTCAAATCAACTTTCTTTCATTGTCCAGTAGCCAAAGGCACAATCCTAGTCATATACCAACACATGCTAGCTGTTGCATCTTTACATCTCCCCTATTTCTAAATTTCAAATGGATATTTTCATCTCTGTCACATGAAACGCTCACACTTTGCAGTGCGCTTTTGAACATTTGCTGCAGCCTACTGCCATGTGAGCATTGCGGCGCTTAAATTCTGAAGAAATAATAGTTGATTAAAAAGTTAAGCAAAACATTTGGATCTGTTGCATCAGCCTCATGACTTTATTATTATTATTTTAATTATGTAGCCTAGGCCTACTTGTTGTATGAATTTGGGATCTATCGTCCCACTATCGTTCCACAACTGAGTCTGGAATGGACTATTTATTTTTCGCGCACAGCGACAAACTGACCAATAGAATAGATAAACTGTTCCACTATGGGGGATAGTAGATTGACATAGACTAGTGATTTTGATGGTTGTTACACGTCTTGTTGGTTGAGGAAAGCAAATGTGAACAATCATTCTAATATCTTCAAAGAATGCATCAGAATTCGATAAGTGGGACGCACACCGTTGCATCCTCGAGTTGCATGTTCTAGTAGAATGAATTACCATCATCTAAATGTGATTATTGTCTTTCTGTGCACCGTGGGTGGACACCCTAATCAGGTTACGCACCCAATGCATATGGATCCGGTACATTTCTCAAATGTCTGGTAAATTAAAATGCTGCCGGTCAAATGTCCAGCACCACATTTTCTTAATGGAAACCCTGGCACACACGTACACACATTCACTTCCTTGTTGGGGCTTGTCTGGATCTCACAAAATATATTAAAATGAAAATGCCAGTTGCTTAGGAAATTAGATCAAGGGCATGTCGGCGTTGCATTTAACTGTGAATTACCCAAGTTGCCCTCTGGCCCTCATCTATCTTGTAAAATGTGCTGACCCTCCAAACTGCTAGAATATTAGGTCTCCCTAAAAACAAATATGCTTTCCTTCTTCCCTTCCACCTCTCCTCCCCTTCACCCCACTCCTCAATCCCTCCATCCCTCAACAGCAACCTAAGATATTGGGTCTCCCTATTCAACAAGCCAGCATTCCATTTTTCCATCCACCTCACCTCTCTACTGCCTCTCCATCTCTTCGCTCCACCCCTTAACAACAACCTTTCCCCTCTTTTCCTCCATCCCCTCCTCTACCCTGAGAAATAAACCTGGACCGGATGATCAGAAAGCCGGTTGTGTGTCATAAATAGTGGCCCCTTGAAAAGTACTTATAAGATGCATTCAGGCTGCTGCGCTGGATAACTATGCCTGCATGTGGTCTCCAAACAATTATCACAATCTGCACACAACATTCTATTTCTTTGTGTCAAGTGCTCTTTCGAGCCATCACTGACTGTGTACGCCAAAGCCATGCTCTCTATTTTTATCACTCTGCCATCCTACTCTCTTTAGAGTAACAGTTTGTACCTTTCGAAGAAGCCCCCTGCCAAGAAGAAAATTATCACATAATTGATGCCATTAGTGGACCAGACTGTTGCTCATATTTCAGACTTCTGTTGTTGTTCATAAAATCGGCCATCTCCACACTTTTCCTAAGCACCAGTAAGCTACATAATAGTAGTTAATTGGATTTATATAGCACTTTTCAGATGCTCCGAGCTTACATATACCGAACAAAAATATAAACACAACATGCAACAATTTCAAGTATTTTACCTAGTTGCAAAGCATATAAGAAAATCTGACAATTTATATAAATTCATTAGGCCTTAATCTATGGATTTTACACGACAGGGAATACAAATATGCATCTGTTGGTCACAGATAAAAGGTAGGGCGTGGAACAGAAAACCAGTCAGTGTCTGGTGTGACCATCACTTGCCTCATGCAGCGTGACACATCTCCTTCGCATAGAGTTGATCAGGCAGTTGATTGTGGCCTGTGGAATGTTGTGCCACTCCTCTTCATTGGCTGTGCGTAGTTGCTGGATATTATACCTGGAACTGGAACACGCTGTCATACACGTCAATTCAGAGCATCCCAAACAGGCTCAATAGATGACATGTCTAGTGCAGGCCATGAAAGAACTGGGACATTTTCAGCTTCTAAGAATTGTGTACAGATCCTTGCAACATGGGGCTTTGCATTATCATGCTGAAACATGAGGGGATAGCGGTAGATGAATGGCTCGACAATGGGCCTCAGCATCCCGTCACAGTATCTTTGCGCATTGAAATTGCCATAAATAAAACGCAATTGTTCTCATTGTCTGTAGTTTATGCCTTCCCATATCATAACCCCACCACCACCATGGGGCAGTCTGTTCACAACTTTGACATTAGCAAACCGCTCACCCTGTCACATCTGCTTCTGCTTTCCCTCCCCTGGCGCTTGAGGGCGCCAGGCTGCCCTGCATCACGCACTCCTTCCATCATTTATGCACACCTGCCTTCCCTCGTCACGCGCATCAGCAATATTGGACTCACCTGGTCTCACTCAATCACCTGTTATTACCTCCCCTATATTTGTCAGTTCCCCAATTCTATTCCCGCTGCTGCGTTGATTGTTTTTTGTCTTTGTTTTCTTGTATGCTGTGCGTCAACACATGACAGAATGCAGCAGCCATCACATGATGCATCGGGGAGTACTGGCGTTCCGGTTGGTATGGTGGCATCGGCTCTGAGTCGCCACCGGGGGTACCTAGCCAGCTTGTCGGGCTTCCACGCCCCGATTGGCTTGCCCCGATTGGCTTGGATGGCGCCCATCCCATGTCAGGCCTCAGCCAGAACGTCAGTTCTTGTTCGCCCAGCCGGTCCAGGATTATTTTAATTTATTTGTTATTCTTTTGTTGGTGACGTCGGGGTAGCGCCAGGCTGCCCTGCATCACGCAATCCTTCCATCATTTATGCACACCTGCCTTCCCTCGTCACGCGCATCAGCGATATTGGACTCACCTGGACTCACTCAATCACCTGTTATTTCCTCCCCTATATTTGTCAGTTCCCCAGTTCTGTTCCCCACTGCTGCATTGATTGTCATTTGTTTGTGTTACCTTTTTGCTGACAGTGTTCCTGTCTCGTTCCATGTCCGTTATTTATTCAATGTTTTATTCCCCGTACCTGCTTCGTCTCTCCAGCGTCATTTCATGTGGCACAGCCACACAACGCCATACACGTGGTCTGCGGTTATGAGGCTGGTTGGACATACTGCCAAATTCTCTAAAACGACGTTGGAGGCAGCTTATGGTAGAGGAATGAACATTAAATTCATTCCTGGCAACAGTTCTGGTAGACATTCCTGCAGTTAGCATGGCAATTGCAAACTCCATCAAAACTTGAGACATCTGTGGCCTTGTGTGACAAAACTGCACATTTTAGAGTGGCATTCTATTGCCCCCAGCACAAGATGCACCTGTGCTCAAGCTCTTCAATCAGCTTCTTAATATGCCACACCTGTTAGGTGATGGATTATCTTGGAGAAATGCTAACTAACAGGGATGTTAACAAATTTGTTCACAACATTTGAGAGAAATACTACATACTGGATGTTTCTCAATATGCATACTACCGTGCTCCATACTCCCATGCTCCGAGTGCATTCTCCGACCTCGTTCTCTTGAGTACATTTTTGTGAGGACAAGATTGTGGAGAATGCATAAAACAATACATTTGAGAAACACTACTAAAGACCACCAATAACAAGAAAATACTTGCTTGGGCCAAGACACAGGAGCAATGGACATCTGGCTGGAGGAAATCTGTCCTTGGGTCTGATGAGTCCAAATTCAAGATTTTTGGTTCCAACCGCTGTGTCTTCGTGAAACACAGAGTAGGTGTGGTTCCCACCTTGAAGCATGGAGGAGGAGGTGTGATGGTGTGGGGGTGCTTTGCTGGTGACACTGTCAGTGATATATTTAAAATTCAAGGTATACTTATTAACGAGCATGGCTTCCACAGCATTCTGCAGCGAAAAGCCATCCCATCTGGTTTGCGCTTAGTGGGACTATCATTTTTTTTACAGGACAATGACCCAAAACACACCTCCAGACTGTGCAAGGGCTATTTGACCCAGAAGGAGGGTGATGGAGTGCTGCATCAGATGACTCCCGAGTGGCGCAGTGGTCTAAGGCACTGCATCACAGTGCTAGTGGCGTTGTTACAGACCCTGGTTCGTGAAGGCCAACAAGTGCTCAGCATATGTGGGAACTATTTAAAGACTGTCCAAAGTTTTGACTGGTACTGTATGCAGAGAATAGATAAGTACACCATGCAGGTCTGGTCCTATAGGCAGCAGATATAAAATATAAAAGCTTTGAGTTAAGTGCTATATCGCTAGTGTTGAGAGAGAGAGAGGGGTTTAATGAGACGCAGGATATAATTAGAGCCAATCAGTGTTTTGCAGATTGCAGAGAATTCCAACTATTAGCATAATTCAATAAAGCCATTCGATAATGACATCGACAAGCTGCCAGACCGGTCTCATGGAGGGCAAGTGTATGGTCACCATAGAAAAATTATAACTAGAATGAATCTGAGTGGCAATGCCCATTCTAGTAGTTCTATAATTGTCACAAACTGCATCTAGTGTATGTTATGCTCGACCAAGCTTGCAGAGGAGTGACTGCATACACACATACAGTAGATTGAAAAAGAAGCAGTTTGAATATCTTTGAATGTTCTGTTACCAGTTTTATCCATTTTAACCTCCCAAGTCAGTCAGCGATGGAGCCATCCTTTAGTCTTGATAGACTGGTCTGAAAACTATCTGAGTGTGCTACTTCAGTTTGAGGGGATTCTGTAGATGTGTTCCAAATGCCACCCTATAGGACTACTAACTACTAACCTACTTACCAGGGCTGGAGATCTTAATGGTAGGTGTGTCCAAACTTTTGATTGGTACTTGCTTAATTAATACGATTAATATTATGGTGTTTCTATTCCAAGAAAAATGAAAAACCCTCTGGGTTTCCGTTAGGATGGGACAAAAAATATGGTGCTGTATAATGTAATGGACGGCAGTTATTTAGCTTAAGAATCCCCATGTCGTGCGGGCAGGGCTCACGGGAGACCGGGATTCAATTCCCCAATGAGGAGGAAGGAGTAGGCTTTCCTTGTAAATAAGAATTCTAGGAATGAAACACCAGCAGCAACCCTGTATGAGGCTAGGGAACTTCCCCCCTGTCTATATATAGATAGCAGCACTGCATGGCCCATCTTATGTGGTATTTCTCTCTGGTAAATCTCAAAGAACCCGCAAAGCAAAAACGTACTGAAAATAAAAACTAACAGTATAACATAATTACTGAACTAGGCCAACCATTGTGTCAAACTGTGATTGCAATGTTGTTGTTTACCAGGCTGGGTGTACAGTGGTTCCTCCTTTACGCTGTGGGATTTAGAGGTAATTTGATGGCTGCAGGTTTTTGGTTTTCTCCCTCTAAAAACATAAATCAATTATTCTAAATACTAAGCTGGCTTTATTTACAAATGAATAACAATGTCTCACCCCATGTTCAAGAATGTCCTTTTTCTCGCTCATCTTTCGTTATTTGAAAGCAAAATCATCTCCAAAATATTAAGGGGCATTGCGCTAATAATGACGCTGACTAGGGGAAACGTTCCCGCTGTTTTGTTCTTAGTGACAGTCTGCAGGTTCAAACTTAAACAATGTAACTAATAATGGCATCTTTATGCTTTCATTAACAAAATAATGATAAAATACTCTTTCAAAATGCCAATGTTTATTTAGTTATGGAATTACAGAAATACCCTCCAATCCTCCATATGTAATTACTGGCGGAGAGTCACGTCATATCTTTTGATATACTGTAGGCCTGCCATTGGCAACATGAGTCTCACTAGTGTTGAGTAATGTGCTGTTAACCACTCCTGTTGCATGTCACTCCTGCTGTGCTGATGGTTGGGTTGAACTCTCCATGGTACTTTCAGGGATGAAGTATCGTTTTGAATCAAAATTGCTATCTGAGATTCAAATATCAACAAAGCAAACACCCGAAACTATTTTGCTAAATATATGTGGTATAGGCGTGGATAAATTAATTGAACTAAGCTCATGGGGAATTTGTAAGTTATATTCTTAAATAATAAATGGCTGTATATAATTCATTTAAAAGTCCAAAAATGTACTATGTACAAATCAAAGATTGCCCCTTTAAGGACCACATTACAGTAAACAACGAAAACTATCAAAATGAACTTTGACAGAACATAAGTATGCCGTGTAATTTAAACAACGTTATTTGTAAAGAACATAATCTAATATATAACTGACATCTGAATGGCAAAATATAACAAATCAAGAACCCATGTTGTTTTGTCATCTTTGCCAAGGTCAATATGGTCTGGTGTTAACAAGCAGCACAAACATTACAAACCAAAATGTAGTTGGCTACTTTCCTTTCCTTCTTCAATCTCCTGCGGTCGTTTTTTCATTCTGCTGCCAGTGTACATGTAAATGGAGGTGGGTCAGAAATGAATCCAATTCTAAATGTGTGTCTCCGAAATGCCACCCCATTCCCTTCGTAGCGCACTACTTTCGACCAGAGCCCTATGAGCCGTAGTCAAAAGTATATCGGGGATAGGGTGCTATTTGTGTTCTAGTGTCCCCTCCAATCTCCATGCCCTATCCATCTGTTGTCCGTGCTGTCCCGATGTGTGTGCTGTGTGATGATGTCATTACTTAAGCCCCTGGCATTCCTCCAAGTGTCATTGGCCAGTCACACAGAGAGAGAGACAGTTTGGTCTAGTCTGATGGTACAAATTCCAAAGGTCACTCACAGGAGTGTGTGCGTGTGTGTGTGTGTGTGTGTGTGTGTGTGTGTGTGTGTGTGTGTGTGTGTGTGTGTGTGTGTGTGTGTGTGTGTGTGTGTGTGTGTGTGTGTGTGTGTGTGTGTGTTTGTGTGTGTGTGACGGTAACTGTACAGTGTCTTAGGGATGCAAGTACTGTTCTTTGTGTGTGTGTGTGTGTGTGTGTGTGTGTGCGCGCACGTGTGTGTGTGTGCACAGATCACCTGTGGATCACAATGTTGAGTGTTGTTTAAGTTGGAGAAGATTCTGAAAGCCCCCGAGGAACATATTAGTTTGTCAACACATTCATTTCCTGAAGCTTTTTGGAGATGGAAGCATAGAGTTAGAGTTAGATTGTACCAACTGTGACGCAAAAAACGTTTAGGTGCCATAGCGCCATCAGAAGCAGTGGATCATATCAGGGGGTTTAATATTGGGCCAAATGACCCATGCTCCTCTATTAAATGTTGTTTTACCATGGTGAACTGGCACAAGACCCTGGATCTCAGTAGAAAATGGTGTGCGTGTGTTTTCGTGTTTGAGTGCGGGAGTGTGTGTGTGTCAGGCTGTGCTGATGGTAAACAACAACACATAATACCAAGGGCCATTATCAGGGCCATCAGCTGTCCTATCTGTGTCCAATGGTCTGTAGCACCTCTTTCGTCCACAACACATCTGCAGTGAATTGTTTGGTGTGAAGTGGAGTGCACAATAAACAGTACTGCTGACATAATGACAGGGAAAAATATATCTGTTTGGGTTTCACCATTGGACATCATTTTAATTTCTCCTTCTCCGAAATATGTTTTATTGTATATTTTTTTATCATTTTGATTTGAATTGCATGTTACACTATATTACACTATTATTATTATTATTTATATATTTCACACTTTTCAAAAGCAAGCAAGAAAACGCTCACCCAAAGACGGTGCTCCTAGTAGCCGGGGATTTTAATGCAGGGAAACTTAAATCCATTTTACCAAATCAGCTAATTCTATCAGCATGTTAAATGTGCAAACAGAGGAAAAACAACTCTGGACCACCTATACTCCACACACAGAGACACATACAATGCTCTCCCTGGCCCTCCATTTGGCAAATCTGACCATAATTCTATCCTCCTGATTCCTGCTAACAAGCAAAAATTAAATCAGGAAGCACCAGTGACTAGATCAATAAAAAAGTGGTCAGAGGAAGCAGATGCTAAGCTACAGGACTTTTGCTAGCACAGACTGGAATGTGTTCCAGGATTCCTCCGATTGCATTGAGGAGTACACCTCATCAGTCATTGGCTTCATCAATAAGTGCATCGATGACGTCGTCTCCACAGTGAACGTACATACATACCCCAACCAGAAGCCATGGATTAAGGCAGCATCCGCACTGAGATAAAGGCTAGAGCTACCGCTTTCAAGGAGCGGGCCTCTAACCCGGAAGCTTATAAGAAATCCTACTCTGCCCTCCGACAAACCATCAAACAGGACTTAGATCGAATTGTACTACACCGGCTCTGACGCTCGTCGGATGTGGCAGGGCCTTGCCAACCATTACAGACTACAAAAAGAAGCACAGCCGAGAACTGCCCAGTGACACAAGCCTACCAGACGAGCTAAACTACTTCTATGCTCTCTTCGAGGCAAATAACACTGAAACATGCATGAGAGCATCAGCTGTTCCACAAGACTGTGTGGTCACTCACTCCGCAGCCGATGTGAGGAAGACCTTTAAACAGGTCAACATTCACAAGGCCGCAGGGCCAGACGGAGTACCAGGACGTGTACTGCGAACATGCGCTGAACAACTGGCAAGGGTCTTAACTGACATTTTCAACCTCACCACCATCATCGCAGAAACCCTAGACCCAAACTCCAATTTGTATACCGTCCCACAGATCCACAAATTATGGAATCTCCATTGCACTCCACACTGCCCTTTCCCACCTGGACAAAAGGAACACCAATGTGAGAATGCTATTCATTGACCACAGCTCAACGTTCAACACCATAGTGCCCTCAAAGATCATCAATAAGCTAAGGACCCTGGGACTAAACACCTCCCTCTGCAACTGGATCCTGGACTTCCTGACGGGCCGCCTCCAGGTGATAAGGGCCGGTAACAACACATCCGCCACACTGATCCTCAACACAGGGGCCCCTCAGGGGTGCGTGCTCAGTCCCCTCCTGTGCTCCCCGTTCACTCATGACTGCACGGCCAGGCACAACTCCAATACCATCATTAAATTTGCCGATGACACAACAGTGGTTGGCCTGATCACTGACAACGATGAGAAAGCCTATAGGGAGGAGGTCAGAGACCTGGCCGTGTGGTGCCAGGACAACAACCTCTCCCTCAACCTGATCAAGACTATGGAGATGATGGTGGACTAAAAGAGGACCGAGCATGCCCCCATTCTCATCGACGGGGCTGCAGTGGAGCAGGATGAGAGCTTCAAGTTCCTTGGTGTCCATATCACCAACAAACTAACATGGTCCAAGCACACCAAGACAGTCGTGAAGATGGCACGACAAAACCTTTTCCCCCTCAGGAGACTAAAAAGATTTGGCGTGGGTTATCAGATCCTCAAAAGGTTTTACAGCTGCACCATCGAGAGCATGGTTTCATCACTGTCTGGTATGGCAACTGCTCGGCCTCCGACCGCAAGGCAATACAGAGGGTAGTGCGAACGGCCCAGTACATCACGCCATCCAGGACCCCTATACTTGGCGGTGTCAGAGGAAGGCCCTAAAAATTGTCAAAGACTCGAGCCACCCGCGTGATAGACTGTTCTCTCTGCTCCCGCACGGCAAGCGGTACTGGAGCGCCACGTCTAGTTCCAAGAGGCTTCTAAATTTTCTTTTCAGCAAACTTAATATGTGTAAATATTTGTATGAATATATCAAGATTCAACAACTGAGACATAAACTGAACAAGTTCCACAGACATGTGACTAACAGAAATTGAATGATGTGTCCCTGAACAAAAGGGGGGTCAAAATCAAAAGTAAAAGTCAGTATCTGGTGTGGCCACCAGCTTCATTAAGTACTGCAGTGCATCTCCTCCTCATGGACTGCACCAGATTTGCCAGTTCTTGCTGTGCGCTATTACCCCACTCTTCTACCAAGGCACCTGCAAGTTCCCGGACATTTCTGGGGTGAATGGCTCTATCCCTCACCCTCTGAACCAACAGGTCCCAGACGTGCTCAATGGGATTGAGATCCAGGCTCTTCGCTGGCCATGGCAGAACACTGACATTCCTGTCTTGCAGGAAATCACTCACAGAACGAGCAGTATGGCTGGTGGCATTGTCATGCTGGAGGGTCATGGTAGGATGAGCCTGCAGGAAGGGTACCACATGATGGAGGTGGATGTCTTCCCTGTAACGCACAGTGTTGAGATTGCATGCAATGACAACAAGCTCAGTCCGATGATGCTGTGACACACCACCCCAGACCATGACTGACCCTACACCTCCAAATCGAACCCGCTCAAGAGTACAGGCCTCGGTGTAACGCTTATTCCTTTAACGATAAATGCGAATACGACCATCACTCCTGGTGAGACAAAACCGCGACTCGTCAGTGAAGAACACTTTTTGCCTGTCCTGTCTGGTCCAGCGAAGGTGGGTTTGTGCCCATAGGCAACGTTGTTGCCGCTGATGTCTGGTGAGGACCTGCCTGACAACAGGCCTACAAGCCCTCAGTCCAGCCTCTCTCAGCCTATTGCGGACAGTCTCAGCACTGATGGAGGGATTGTGCATTCCTGGTGTAACTCGGGCAGTTGTTGTTGCCATCCTGTACCTGTTCTTCAGGTGTGATGTTCGGATGTACGATCCTGTGCAGGTGTTTTTACACGTGGTCTGCCACTGCAAGGACGATCAGCTGTCCATCCTGTCTCCCTGTAGCGTTGTCTTAGGCGTCTCACAGTACGGATATTGCAATTTATTGCCCTGGCCACATCTGCAGTCCTCATGCCTCCTTGCAGCATGCTTAAGGTACGTTCACGCAGATGAGCAGGGACCCTGGGCATCTTTCTTTTGTGTTTTTCAGAGTCAGTAGAAAGGCCTCTTTAGTGTCCTAAGTTTTCATAACTGTGACCTTAATTGCCTACCGTCTGTAAGCTGTTAGTGTCTTAACGACAACTCATTCATTGTTTATGGTTCATTGAACAAGCATGGGAAACAGTGTTTAAACCCTTTACAATGAAGATCTGCGAAGTTATTTGGATTTTTTAAAATTATATTTGAAAGACAGGGTCCTGAAAATGGGACGTTTCTCAGTTTTTCACAATTCCTGACATTTAATCCTAGAAACAATTCCCTGTCTTAGTTCAGGAAGGATCCCCACTTCATTTTAAGAATGTGAAATGTCAGAATAATTGTAGAGAGAATGATTTATTTCAGCTTTTATTTCTTTCATCACATTCCCAGTGGGTCAGAAGTTTACATATACTCAGTTAGTATTTGGTAGCATTGCCTTTACACTGCTTAACTTGGGTCAAATGTTTCAGGTAGCCTTCCACAAGCTTCCCACAATAAGTTGGTTGAATTTTGGCCCCTTCCTCCTGACAGAGCTGGTGTAACTGAGTCAGGTTTGTAAGGCCTCCTTGCTCACACAAGCTTCTCATTCTGCCCACACATTTTATATAGGATTGAGATCAGGGCTTTGTGATGGCCACTCCAATACCTTGACTTTGTTGTCCTTAATCCATTTTGCCACAACTTTGGAAGTATGCTTGGGGTCATTGTCTATTTGGAAGACCCATTTGCAACCAAGCTTTAACTGATGTCTTGAGACGTTGCTTCAATATATCCACATAATTTTCCTGCCTCATGATGCCATCTATTTTGTGAAGTCCACCAGTCCCTCCTGCAGTAAAGCACCCCCACAACATGATGCTGCCACCCTCGTGCTTCACGGTTAGGATGGTGTTCTTTGGCTTGCAAGCCTCCCCCTTTTCCCTCCAAACATAACGATGGTCATTATGACCAAACAGTTCTATTTTTGTTTCATCAGACCAGATGACATTTCTCCAAAAAGTACGATCTTTGTCCCCATGTGCAGTTGCAAACCGTAGTCCGGCTTTTTTATGGCGGCTTTGGAGCTTCTTCCTTGCTGAGCGGCCTTTCAGGTTATGTCGATATAGGACTCGTTTTACTGTGAATATAGATATTTTTGTACCTGTTTCCTCCAGCATCTTCACAAGGTCCTTTGCTGTTGTTCTGGGATTGATTTACACTTTTCTCACCAAAGTACAGTATGGAATGAACTGCTTTGTCAGAGAAGCGTGGGTGACACTGTCCCGCACATACTGCTGCTATAGAAACCAAGTGCAGATGGCTGTCAAACACGAAGTGATGGCGCTGCGCAGAGCAGAACCGACGCAGTTCATTTTGATCAGTCATTGTGTACTCCTGTTCTCGATTTCACAACCTCCGGAGTAGCTCTGTTGTCCTCGGGGTTTATTAATCTCTAGGAGACAGAATGCATCTCCTTCCTGAGCGGTATGACATCTGCGTTGTCCCATGGAGTTTATATTTGTGTGCTATTGTTTGTACAGATGATCGTGGTACCTTCAGGCGTTTGGATATTGCTCTAAAAGGATGAACCAGACTTGTGGAGGTCAACTTATTTTTTTCGGAGGTCTTGGCTCATTTATTTTGATTTTCCCATGATGTAAAGCCAAGAGGCACTGAGTTTGAAGGTAATCTGTCTCTAAACAATTGTTGGAAAAATTATTTGTGTCATGCACAAAGTAGATGTCCTAACCGACTTGCCAAAACTATAGTTTGTTAACAACTAATTTGTATAGTGGTTGAAAAACTAGTTTTAATGACTCCAACCTAAGTGTATGTGAACTTCAGACTTCAACTGTACATACAACCTCAAATAACCGGTTCCCCTGCACATTGACTCTGTTTTGGTACACCCTTGTTTATAGTTTTGCTATTGTTAATTCACTTCTGCTCTCTATAAAAATAAAACATTTTTTAACTGCATTGTTGGTTAGGGGCTGGTAAGTAAGCATTTCACTTTACGGTCTACACCTGTTGTATTCAGTGCATGTGACTAAAAACATATGATTTGATTTGATTATGATAAAGCTCATGAAATATATATATTCTCTGCCTCACAGTGGATATATTTGTGATTCCACATCTTCTAAACAATGTCAGTAACATTCCCCACTATTTAATATTGACGATTATGTTGCTATGAGCAGAAGACAAGATCACTTTTTTATTCAGGGAGCCCCATGAGAAGTTTCTCCTGTGCATCCCAAATGACACACTATCCCTTATAAAGTGCACTACTTTTGACTAGAGTCCTATGGGCCCTGGACAAAAGTAGTGCACTATTAAGGGAATAGGTTGCCATTTGGTACTCAGCCTCTGTCAGCAATCAAATGTGCGATCCCCCCAGAGGTGATTGACAGGGAATGAGGATACGGAGACCAGCTGGATGATGGACTATCAGCCATTATCATCTGTGCTTCCCACTGTCTCTCTCTCTCTCTCTCTCTCTCTCTCTCTCTGTCTTGCTCGCTCTTGTGCTCTCTTTTCTCTCTCTCTCTTTCTCTTCTCTTCTCTTCTCTCTCTCTCTCTCTCTCTCTCTCTCTCTTTTCTCTCTCTGTGATGTGTTCATGACATTGTCCTCTGAATCTTGATTTGGTTACACAACAGGAGAACTGAATAGTGTGGAATATTATTGTGTTCTGCTCCACATTAAATATATATATATATTCTAATAGTGTATTGTCAGTATACAAGGTTGTACAACTAATATCACAACACCATGAATGAGGAATGGTTCATTGTGTCCATGGTGCACAATTATATAAATATCAATCTGACAGTTTTTTTACTCTGATGATAAACTGACACAGTGTTCAGATACACAAAACTATTTTCAATCATGGCTTTGCTCAGTTGCGGATGCTGAATATAAAGAAGCTTGCTTGGCGCTTACCTCATTGCGACGTGCAGGTAGAGTAAAGCAAGAGGTCTCTATCAGGCAGCGGCACAGGGGCTGGTAACCTTGGGCAACCTTGTCCATGGACGTTCCCTTGAATGTAAACAAGAGCTGTGCGCATCCCAAGTGGCACCCTATTTCCTATTTATTGCTCTACATTTGACCAGAGCCTAGAGAAAAGGGTGCAGTTTGTGACAATGCCCTGTCCATGAGCTGGCAGAATCAAAATACACTAGTGTTTTATCTTGTAAAGATAACGACGGTTAACATCATTAATCCAGTTGCACAATATTCTATAGGCTCTGCAGGTAGTGAACACTCCAATAGCATCCAAAATGTCACCCTATTCTCTATTAGTTAAGTGCGCCCATAGGGCTCTGGTCGAAAGCAATGCACTAAATAGGGAATATAGGGTGCCATTTGGGGTGCATCCTCTCTCTCTTCTTAGTGATAGGGAAGGCTATAGTAAAATAGGTATTGCTATATTAGTGGGGAGTAACAATTACTGCATACTGCTGCTTCATGTCTCCCTCTGGCTAGAAGACATTTCTACAATCCAATCTTCATTTGGTGTTGGTTTGTGCTGTTCCGCCCATCATTAATCTTCATTTTGGCGGTTGGGATTTCTTGTCACGGTCCTTTCTGTTTTTTTCTTCCCCTTTTTCTTTTTCTTTCTAAACGCAACAGCAGCAGCAGCAACACGGAGCCTGTAAACAAGAGTACATCAAAAACCCTGAGCCAAGAGCTAGTCATATTAAAGGGATGGAACATCAGTCTAGGAACTCCAAAGGGTTAGACTTTCTAAATTAGAGAATGGATGAGGCAAATATTCACCACACTTAGCGAGTTTGCTGCATTATGCAGAAACTAGCCTCCGTTCGCCCATGGATTCATGGGTAATTACATGCCCAGTGGAGACTGAACCCCCAGCGGCACTGACATGAGAGTGTGGTTTAATGAAAAAGGACAAAAAAGGTATTCTGTTTGAAGACTTAAAATCATACCTACAGGAAGGGAAATAAAGAAGATTTGGTCTCGCTGCACAAACCCTACGGTGTACTTTTACTGTTAAATGTTTAATGTTCGTCCTGCCTTTCAGTATGTTAGCCACTACAACATGTGCATGTGTACAGTACGTGTGTGTTTGTGTACATGCATGTTTATGTGTATCGGTATGTTGTGTGCACGTATGTGTACCTATGTATGCGCATGAATGCATGTGATGACGTCCTAGAGTCAAGGCTGTCTCCTGTATTGATGTATTGAGCTGTGTACCATGACCTGGGTTGGGCCACCAAATTGAGGCATCATCACTTTAAACTATCCGTGAGGCCTTTCAAATGAGGCTGATCCTCAGAGGCATCAATAATTCAAGTGTCTGGCACAATGATGCAGGAACAAGTAGTGCATTGATAAACATGTCTGCGGGGTTCATGCCAAATGCCAAATTAATTGCCTGAAGAGACTATCTTTCTCTTTGGTGGATTTTCAACCTGATTGTTACTATAGTCATAATAATATATGCATTTAGCAGACAATTTTATCAAAATTGACTCTCAGTCATACATTTAAAGTATAGGTGGCCCCAGTAATCAAACCCGCAATCCTGGCGTTGCAACCGCCATGCCCTACCAACTGAGCCATACAGGACCACTTACATATATGATAGTCGTTACTACCTGCATATTGTTACCGCTATATACGCTGAACAAAAATACAAACGCAACATGTAAAGTGTGAAGTGTAAAGTATGAAGTGAGCTGAAATAAAAGAGCCCAGAAAGCTTATTTCTCTCAAATTTAGTGCACAAATTTGTTTACATCCCTGTAAGTGAGCATTTCTCCTTTGCCAATATAATCCATCCACCTGACAGGTGTGGCATATCAAGAAGCTGATTAAACAGCATGACATTTACACAGGTGCACCTTGTGCTGGGGACAATATAAGGCCATTCTGGAAATGTGCAGTTTTGTCATAAAACACAATTTCAGAAATGTCTCAAGTTTTGAGGGAGCGTGCAATTTGCAGGCTGACTGCAGGAATGTCCACCAGAGCTTTCGCCAGAGAATTGTATGTTCATTTCTCTACCATAAGCCGCCTCCAACGTAGTTTTAGAGAATTTGGCACTACATCCAACCGGTCTCACAACCGCAGACCACGTGTGTGGCGTCGTGTGGGCCAGCAGTTTGCTGATGTCAACGTTGTGAAGAGAGTGCCCCATGGTGGCGGTAGGGTTATGTTATGAGCAGGCATCAGCTACGGACAACGAACACAGTTGCATTTTATCGATGGCAATTTTATTGCACGAGATACCGTGATGAGATCCTGGGGCCCATTGTTGTGCCATTCATCTGCCGCCGTCCCCTCATTTTTCAGCATGATAATGCACTGCCCCATGTCGCAAGGATCTGTATAGAATCCTAGAAGCTGAACATTTCCCAGTTCTGCCTACTCACCAGACATGTCACCCATTGAGCATGTTTGGAATTCTCTGGATTAACGTGTCTGACAGAGTGTTCCAGTTCCCGCCAATATCCAGCAACTTCGCACAGCAATTGAAGAGGAGTGGGACAACATTCCACAAGCCACAATCAACAGCCTGATCAACTCTATGTGAAGGAGTTGTGTTGCGCTGCATGAGGCAAATGGTGGTGGCACTAGATACTGACTGTTTCACGCCCCTACTTTTTTTTTTAAAGGTATCTGTGACCAACAGATTTATATCTGTATATCTGTATGTATGTGAAATCCACATGATTTCCTTATATGAACTGTAACTCAGTAAAAATTTATATTTTTGTTCAGTATAATTAAAAACTGTGGCAACCTTTATAATGTTATTTAAATATGACATATAGCACAGGAAGGACAAAATCTCTTTAACTCTCTCTGTTCTCTCCCGTTTCTCCCGTCTCTGTCTCTCTCTGACTGCCACACACAAGTTCACAACAGAGGTGTTTCTCCCTTCCCCCTGCTCTACATGCAAAATCCCAGAGAGCCCAGTGCAAACTATAGCGTGGCAGAGTCTATATATGTTCACAGCGGCATTTCATTTGTCCCCCCTTCAATATCGTATTTGCTCAGGAGGGGCCCAAGAGGGCCCGGACCAAAAAGAGCTCCCAGTGATATCGAACCAGCCCAGGATCACATAAAGGGATTAATATTGATGTTACAGGGCGAACGGAGGGAAGAACGTCTGACTGGAGGGAGGAGGATGGAGGAGGTAGAGGGATGTAAAGGATTTGCGATACAGAATGTAGAGGGAGATAGAAAAAGAGAGCAACAGATATAGAGGGACCACACAGCGAAGGTGGAGCATACAGAGATAGGAAAGCAAAGGGCAAAGACAGCTTTATCAGCGATATAATTAACCAATTATACACGAGGGGGTGTGGTCTATGGTCAACATACCACAGTGAAAGGCTATTTTTACGCACGATGCAATGTGGAGTGCCTGGTATAATGGCCATATACCACAAACCCCTGATGTGCCTTATTGCTATTAGAAACTTATCAACGTAATTAGAACAGTATAAAAACAAAAATAATGTCATACCCATGGTATACGGTCTGATATACCAGGCCTTTCAGCCATTCAGCATTCAGGGCTCAAACCACCCAGTTTATAATGTAAAATAATTATCTAGGTAAGTACACATGATTATGAGGGAAGGTGTCAAAGGGACTTAATCAATCAAAATAGCTGGACAGAGATGGAATAGCTCTACTATTTTGTCTGATGTGTGTTCAATCTATTGCAATTATCATAGTCTTCTCTTTTCTGATTAGTAGTTTGATATGTTAATCCACCTGTTATTAAATCTGTAATAATCCAGTATACTTATTCATCACTGGCTATGTTCAAAATGGCACTTTATGCCCTACATAGTGCATAACTGTAGTGCACTATATAGGGAATAGGGTACCGTTTGGGACATAGACACTGTTTTGTTTGCTATGGATTACCTGCTCAAGTTACTAGGCTACATATAGGAGTGAATCTCCTGCCTGCATGACTCTTGGCCTTGAGAATGTCACAAGTGCATTAAAATTCATTAAAAAGTCTGAGAGAGTTGATTGAGGAGGAGAGCTCGATGCTAACATGTAAATGGGTTCTTGACCGTCCTTCCAGCACTGAATGGTATAGAATACTTAATTACCTGCAGATAAAGAATTGTGAGCCTCAACAACATGACGTATCAGCTAGTAGATCCAATCTAGCACGTAACATTCTGAGAGCAATATGTTTCTCAGAGGTTGGTGAGAGCGGGGTGGTCCTATGGTTGTTTTGCATACAACCTTCTCACAACTTTCTGGGAATGGTGCAGGATAGCTGCTTGGCTTTGGAACATTCTCAGCACACAATTTTTTTTTTGTTTTCTTTGTATGTCATTACTTTAACAGAACGTTTCCTAAATGCTCAAACATGGTTGCATTTAAGTACAGTTTTGGTGATGTTCTAGGAATGTTCTCCAACTGGGAATGTTCTCAAATTGTTCAAATAAAAAACGTTCCATAACAACCACAAGAAAACTTTAGTAATGTTCAGAGAACATTCTAAGACTGTTATTGAAAAACACATACAGTGCATTCAGTGTATTCAGACCCCTTCACTTTTTTTTACACATTTTTAACATTACAGCCTAATTCTGAAATTGATTAAATAGTTGTTGTTTTTTTCATCAATATACACAAAATACCCCATAATGACAAAAAAAAACTGAAATATAACATTTACATAAGTATTCAGACCCTTTACTCAGTACTTTGTTGAAGCTGCAGACGGCGACCACCACCTCCAGTGACTATGAGCTTCCAGATCCTCTCATGACCGTGGCTGCCTATCTGCTGGAGGCTTCAAGAAGCACTCAAACAGACTTGATCTAGCTCAGGAATGGGCAACTCCAGTCTTCTGGGGCCTGATTGGTATCACACTTTTGCTCCAGTACCAGCTAGCACACCTGACTCCAATAATCAACTAATCATGCTCTTCAGTTTAGAATGCAATTGGTTGAATCAGCTTTGTTTTATGGGGAAGAAGTGTGACACCAATCCGGGCTCCCGAGGACTGGAGTTGCCCATCCCTGGTCTATCTGATCTAGCTATTGGTGTAACCTATAGTCATTTTCAAATGACTTCTTGTTGGTTATCTTGCTTAACAAGCGCTTTGAGATTCTGTCTGTAATGAAAAATGCTATAAGTATTAAAACACCAAAAAGTGTAATGACATTCGGTGACTGCTGACAAAATGACCTTTTTTTTGTTGAAAGAAATGTAAGGACACCAAAAAAAAAGGGGTTGAAATACGGGACAGTCCCAGGATGACAAACGAAGTCACATGGGGGAAGATTGTATTTAAAACCATGAGACAGAGGTGGGGGTGTTTGTTGAATTTGGAATAATATGTTGTGTTCATAGTTACCACTGTAGCAGCACAAATCGCATTCGCACGTTGGTTGATCTCTTTGATCGTCATCAGTCACAGTCTCAGCCTAGAGGAGCCCAAATGATTGAGGAACTGTTTGGCCTCATTGTTAACTGAGCTATAACACAAAAACTTCACCTCAGGGACTCATCCCGTAGCAATCCACCACAGCTGAAAACCATTAGAAACGTAAAATCGCTGACTCAAGGCCTGCCTAAATCACCATATGCAAAGCCTTGGCCTGTCTGTTTCACTTAATGGCACATACATCAGCGTAGCAGGGAGGAAGGAGTGTTGGTACAGATCCCTGACAAAGGAACCTGAGGTGAGTCACTTGGTAATAGAGATGCCAGGAGACAAAATGTATAGCCGTCTGGCATCTTGACATAAGTGTTTCGGTGTAAACTGCGAGATTAAATGTGTAATATTGTTGCCAAGTCTGACTGTGTGATCCGTTGTGAAAAATAAGCAATTGATTTCACAACAATAATGTATAATAGGGGATTTAGCTTCGGCAGTGTCTTTTGATGTTCTCCCTTGTAGGAAATGGAGCCTTAGGATCGGTCTACTTTTGCAATATTTAATAATGCTCAGTTGTTTACTTCAGATAATTCACTGCACAAAATCTCAAGACAACCATGCTGAACAAGCAAATAATTTCTTCATTCTATGTGCATAATATCATAATGATAATATATACAACACAGCTATTATCAGGGTGCATGTACACACTATAATTAACTTGATCTGATTTCAATTTAATCGGCCCTTCAGGGGTGTATAGATACTTTATTTCCCATGTCATTACTATACTTCATGAAACATGTTGCTTCTATATCATTAACAGCATGTTAATTCTATATCATGGCAAGTAATTCATGTATTTGCTTGTTTGTGTGAACATACGTAATGGTTATTCTTTGAGTCGGAACTAGTTAATTACCACCTGTTTTATGTGCAATCATCCGTTACGCCCCTGAGATACATGTTATTATGTGCCTATGAAGAAGTGATGCACAAACAACATTACAAATATTCAAATTTACACTCCGAGCTTTCAGAGTCTTTCAGGTTTCCTCTCCCCCTTTGAACAATTCCAACATTGAACTGGAGAGATAGCCTGCGTCCCAAATGGCACCCTATTCCCCATATGGTGCAACACTGTTGGCGAGAGCCCTGTGGGCCCTGATCAAAAGGAGTCGGCTGTCTAGTCAAATAGGGTGCCATTTGGGACGCGGGTCTGGACAGAGAGCCTTATTTGGATCGCACTCCAAAGCAAATGCTTAGCCTGTTGATACTTCTAACCTTTGTTCTTCACTTTAGTGTGAACATGCATATAGCCACAGTATCAGTCTGTCTCTCTTTCTCTCTCTCTCTCCCTGTCCTTCTCTGAAGCAAACGCCTTGGCTGAATGAGAGAGAGCTTTTTACCTTTATTTAACTAGGCAAGTCTCTCTTATAACACAAATCAGCTGGGATTGACAATCTGGACCCTCTATTTCTGAAACTATCCACCGCCATTGTCGCAACCCCTATTACCAGCCTGTTCAACCTCTCTTTCATATCGTCTGAGATCCCCAAGGATTGGAAAGCTGCCGCAGTCATCCCCCTCTTCAAAGGGGGAGACACCCTGGACCCAAACTGTTACAGACCCATATCCATCCTGCCCTGCTTATCTAAGTTCTTCGAAAGCCAAGTCAACAAACAGGTCACTGACCATCTCGAATCCCACCGTACCTTCTCCGCTGTGCAATCTGGTTTCCGAGCCGGTCACGGGTGCACCTCAGCCATGCTCAAGGTACTAAACGATATCATAACCGCCATCGATAAAAGACAGTACTGTGCAGCCGTCTCCATCGACCTTGCCAAGGCTTTCGACTCTGTCAATCACCATATTCTTATCGGCAGACTCAGTAGCCTCGGTTTTTCTGATGACTGCCTGGTTCACCAACTACTTTGCAGACAGAGTTCAGTGTATCAAATCGGAGGGCATGCTGTCTGGTCCTCTGGCAGTCTCTATGGGGGTGCCACGGGGTTCAATTCTCGGGCCGACTCTTTTCTCTGTATATATCAATGATGTTGCTCTTGCTGCGGGCGATTCCCTGATCCACCTCTACGCAGACGACACCATTCTGTATTCTTCCGGCCCGTCCTTGGACACTGTGCTATCTAACCTCCAAACGAGCTTCAATGCCATACAACACTCCTTCTGTGGCCTCCAACTGCTCTTAAACGCTAGTAAAACCAAATGCATGCTTTTCAACCGTTCGCTGCCTGCACCCGCACGCCCGACTAGCATCACCACCCTGGATGGTTCCGACCTAGAATATGTGGACATCTATAAGTACCTAGGTGTCTGGCTAGACTGTAAACTCTCCTTCCAGACTCATATCAAACATCTCCAATCTAAAATCAAATCTAGAGTCGGCTTTCTATTCCGCAACAAAGCCTCCTTCACTCACGCCGCCAAACTTACCCTAGTAAAACTGACTATCCTACCGATCCTCGACTTCGGCGATGTCATCTACAAAATAGCTTCCAACACTCCACTCAGCAAACTGGATGCAGTTTATCACAGTGCCATCCGTTTTGTTACTAAAGCACCTTATACCACCCACCACTGCGACCTTTATGCTCTAGTCGGCTGGCCCTCGCTACATATTCGTCGCCAGACCCACTGGCTCCAGGTCGTCTACAAGTCCATGCTAGGTAAATCTCCGCCTTATCTCAGTTCACTGGTCACGATGGCAACACCCACCCGTAGCACGCGCTCCAGCAGGTGTATCTCACTGAACATCCCTAAAGCCAACACCTGGCCGCCTTTCGTTCCAGTTCTCTGCTGCCTGTGACTGGAACGAATTGCAAAAATCGCTGAAGTTGGAGCCTTTTATCTCCCTCACCAACTTCAAACATCTGCTATCTGAGCAGCTAACCGATCGCTGCAGCTGTACATAGTCTATCGGTAAATAGCCCACCCAATTTTACCTACCTCATCCCCATACTGTTTTTATTTATTTACTTTTCTGCTCTTTTGCACACCAATATTTCTACCTGTACATGACCATCTGATCATTTATCACTCCAGTGTTAATCTGCAAAATTTTAACTATTCGCCTACCTCCTCATGCCTTTTGCACACAATGTATATAGACTCTCTTTTTTTCTACTGTGTTATTGACTTGTTTATTGTTTACTCCATGTGTAACTCTGTGTTGTCTGTTCACACTGCTATGCTTTATCTTGGCCAGGTCGCAGTTGCAAATGAGAACTTGTTCTCAACTAGCCTACCTGGTTAAATAAAGGTGTTTTTTTTTTTTTTTTTTAAACAACATGCCCTCAATATGTTTTCTACTCTGTCTGAAATCTTTGTCCATTATATGTCACAAGGGTCCTCATTGAAACGTAAAGCTCTGGCTCTTCTGAGAGCGAGTCTCATTTCTCTCTTCACTTCAGTCATTCCACCAGAACACTGGCATGTTCCTCTCTGTGTACCTTTTGAAGTAGCTTCACTTGTACTTGGGAAAATGTGTCATAAATCATAAATATGGGAAGAGTTCAAATGAAACATTTTCAAACATGAAATTCACATTTCCATTCGCAAATTGGATGGTGTATCATTTCCATAATATAATCATCTTTAAAACATTGATAAACCAACAGGAAGCTACAGTGGCTTATTTCATCCGAGGCTATTGAAATGTGTTGTTTCTCCCGTATCAATAGTTACAAATTGCTCTTTCTCTTCCTCACTGCTCTGAGCGACATCAAAGTAATTATTCATCAGCAGAGTTTACCGGCCGACACTTTTTCTCTGTCCTCTCCCCTCCACTCCTATACGATGATATTACATTTGGCTGTTAACAAGATGACTTCAGACTTTTCTTGCATTCTCTCTTTTAGGGGAGGAGAGGAGGACACTAGTTCAGAATACCCATCGACAGAGTCAAATCAATATGTAATTACCAGACCGAACGTTACGGTGCTTTAGCATCATGCCTGGCCGGTGGGGGAGAGGAGAGCCCCCACCCTCTCTCTCCCTCCCATTCCTTTCTCTCTCTAAACCCAGGGCTCACTAACACCTTGTAGATTACTTATTCACCCGTCGTTTGCATGCTGGCCCTGTAATGGCCGGCCCTCTGCTTTGAGAATCTATTACCATTTTTCACCGTAAAGTCAGCACTTTCTGGAGGGATGGAGATCCGTATTGCTCTGCTCCATCACTCTGCTTTAAGCTTTGTTCGATTTTCACAGAGAAAAGGATAACAGCATCTATGCTGCAAGGCGTGTTTGTCTTACAGAATTTAAAAGTGTACCGTATTCTGTTTCCTGGCTCACAGTGTTTTGAAAAGGGAAAGGATTTTAACCCATAAGAGTCTAAGAACCGTCTTGAAAAAAAACTACCAATAAGCTATGTGCATGTGCATCCGACAAAAAAGGAGTCACGAAGCTTGACTTGTTATGTCTCTGCATGCAATTTGAAGGACGTTGCTAACTAGTGCAACTGCTAACTAGCGTTAGCGCCATGACTGGAAGTCTATTGGTATCTACTAGCATGAGCATGAGAATACTGTACACAGAGACATAACAATGGTATCCACAAGTTAATCGGACTCTATGGATGTAGAGAAATGGCCGTCATTGAAAATAAGAATTTGTTCTTAACTGACTTGCCTAGTTAAATAAAGGTAAAAAAAATAAAAGATTATAAAAAATTGCCAAAATCCCCCAAAATATGGATTTCCTCGAGATTCTCATAGAAGAAAATTAACACGTGAACAACATGCTCGTCTGACTGGGCGGATCCACCTGGTGAATGGTGCCGTCTCATTGGGTGATGGCTGATGTCAATTAACAGGCGATCTTCACATCTGTCATTGAGCAATCCACACGGGAATGCCCACATCTGTCCTCTCATTGGGCTATAGCTGGTGTCAATCCACAGGAGATTAAGGTAAAAAAAAAAGGTTCCTTTTTTTTAAAGGATTTTTCCCATCATTCTCATCAGTTACGGTCCTGGCTGTGTCCCAAATGGGCCCTATGGGCAAAAGCTACAGCATAAAAGGGTAAATACTGGTTGACTACAGTACAACTGATCTAGCCTGATGAATACCTGGGCGGGTGGAACAAACAGTACACTTCTACCCTCCGCTAAAGAGGATGTATTGTTTAATTAAGTTGAATTAAATCTGGTCTCATTTCAACATCAATTATCATAACGAAAATGATGAGTAATTATCATGAATAATCCAGATTGTAACTTCATTCCAATGACACCTGTTTTCAAGTGTGTGTGTGTGTGTGAATGCCAGAATAAATGCCTCCACAGAATCAGTGACACATCCAGACAGTGAGAGGGGGGGGGGGGGGTGGACAAAAACAATCGCTATCAGCCTGAGATATCCAATTAAGTGAATGAAAACAGCAATAATGACAAGAGATCCCATTTATACCCACTGACTGTTGGCATCACTCGCAAACACACACACACACAGAAGAAATCCAACCTGCTACATCCTCCTGCTATATGTTCAGTAGAAGTAAAGTCCGTTTTTTTCAATTGTTTAAGCACAATTTTGAAAACAGGGCCCGGTTTGTCAACACTACACACAATTAGCACAACCCCACACCAAAGTAGCACAACACTTCAGATCATTTGCACAATGGAACACTTGTCAAAACTATACACGACTTCATTAAAAATAATATTTTGTTACCATGCGAAACACACATTTCATATGACTTCAATCTTTTTGAACCAGTTACACACTGCTGTTGCTAACCTAAAACACTTTTAGCAAGTCTAATTGTCAGTGATTAGAGTACTGTAAATGAAGTACACAGAGAAAGTGCAACTATACAAACACTACACAAGACCGATGCTGCAGACTGAGGAAAACATCATTTATTTCTCTCCATGTACCCAAATCAGTCAACATGTCAACATGGAGAATCGCAACAAAACATGTCCCAGTTTTCATGCTACCACAGTAGTGTGCATAACACTGTTAGCTCAACAAACAGACAAATGTAAAATACTGTATCCAGTACAGGTTACAATTACAGTAAATAACAACAACAAACATAAAAAATAAAAAAAACATAAAAACATAAAAAACTATACCTTATCTCTTCGCCTAGCTGGATCGGGCCAGAGAATTTCATCAACATCACAAGCAATATCGTCATTAGCAAGACAACGCGGGAAGAACCGTCTTGAATGTCGAATCCATCCTTGCACAGCTGCGGCGTCGACTTGGTCACAGGCGTCCTCCATGGCCTGAATGAGGGGTACCTGAGCCTGGGGCTGGAGATCGTAAACCTTCCACCGCCATGCAGAGAAAAACTATTCGATAGATTTTAGAAACGGAGAGTATGGTGGAAGGTATAGTACTGTCAACTGTGGATGGTGTTGAAACCAGTCCTGGACCAAAGCAGAGCGGTGGAATGACACATTGTCCCACATGACCGTGTATTGCATCTGGTGCATTTCATTACCTGCTGTGACGAAGTGGTGCAATAGGTCCCAAAAATGCGAGAATGTGAGGTGTGTTGTAAGGGCTCATTTTGGCATGACGGAGGACAACCCCATGCTGTGAAATGGCAGCGCAAAGGGTGATGTTACCCCACGTTGCCCTGGGACATTGATTATAGCCCTGTGGCCAATGATATTTCTGCCTCTCCTTCTTGCTTTTGTGAGGTTGAACCCTGCCTCATCAATATATATGAATTCATGCAGGATTTCCTCAGCATCCATCTGCAAAACTCCCTGAAATACAGTGAAAGACAAGATTGTGTAGTTCAGGATAGGTCTAGTATACAATGTAAAAAAGTATACAATGTAAAAACAAAGTCATGTGTGCACTATGCAACAGTGCTAAAGTGAACAATTTACAAACCTCTACACACTCATGCCACAGCCGTTTGACCCTCTCTGAATTCTGCTCAAAAGGCACTCAATAAAGTTGTTTCATTTGAACCTGATGTCTTTTCAGGATGCGTGCCAGTGTTGACTGAGAGACCTGATGGACATTGGCATGGCATTATGGCATGGTCACCGATAATGTTGGCTTGTAGTTCTCTGAGCCTGATAGCGTTATTGGCCAAAACCATGTTTATTATCTCTCTCTTGTTCTTGCGTGAATATCGGCCCCCTTCCTCCTTGTCGTTCCCGACCCGACCCATAAAGTCCTTATGACAGATGCCACTGTATATCTGCTAAGATTTGGCTGAACTCTCAGTCCAGCCTCCCTCAGCAATCAATCCGTGGTTCACAACATGGTCCACTAGTGTTGCACGAATGTCATTTGATAAGTTTGGTCCTCTTCTTCTTTGTGCACGTTCTCCTCCTGCTTCAGGTCTTCCTCGACCTCTGGCTCGGCCTCTTCCTCTACCTTTTTCTCTTCTTCTGTGTACTCCTCCTCTCACCCTCACTCTTCTTTTGACTCCTTCCATTTTGGTTGAAGGCAGGTGAACCTACCTGCTGCATTTTTATAGTGCTTAAACCTGATTGGTGTGTCTACAATATAGCAAGCATGTGTTTGTGCACCTGATGGCTGTATTTAACAGATTGGCTCATAGGTGTGGTAATCTGACAGTCACTGCTTTGGAATTGCAAGGAAGTGACACCATGATATACTTCTGTGTCTGATGTATACAAGTGTGTTTAGTGTTTTGCAAATCACTGTGTGTAATGTTTTGCAAATAGTGTGAAGCTGACAATGTGCTTACAGTTGTGCAAATCTAGCCTTGTGTTTTGCTCCTTGAATGTAAGGTTTTGCTAATTGTGGGAAATGTCAACACCTTGCATTAACATGTGGTGGTCATCATCCGGTCAAGTTTTGTTGCGCCTACACGTGGTAATAAAATGTGTCTCATCTGCCCACTGTGTCCGTTTTGTGACCAGATTCCCTGGTCCCTCCCTGTATGTGAATGAATCCAATCTGTCTTGGACCTCCCGTTATGACGCAAGCTGTATTACAGTAATCAACAGAAAAAAATCACACTTTAAGAGTCTATAGTTTTATACTCTCATCATTACAGTCTACTTTTGTTGTCCAACGATTACCCATTCACGTCCTTGTACCATATTTAGGACAATATCAAAATGTGCCACTGAACCAATTCTGTTTGGTGTAAATGCATGAAATTTGGTGTCAACATAATACAAGTGTCTACACAGGCCACACTGACATTGTAAGCTTGTCGTAATCTATCATACTTCCAAAGTCAATTAAAGATGGAATTTTGAGAAAATGTAAAGAAAATATTTAAACGATGTCAGCATATGTATTTTGAAATACATTTCAGAATTAAATTGTTTGAAGGAGTATAGTATGACCAGTTTATGACCAGTTCTATGCCCAAATATGCCAAATATATGATTCAACTTATTGTCTTATGTGAACTACAGCCGTTTGTGTATCGTACTATATTTTAGTCTTTGGACACATGGGGTTACTCTTTCTTACACATTTCATGAATCAAGTCATGTGAATACATGTCCAAATGACCAGAACTTAAGCATTTTTACCAGGCCAATATGTAGAGTAGCAGTCAAAAGTTTGGACACACCTACTCATTCAAGGGTTTTTCTTTATTTTGACTATTTTCTACATTGTACAGAAGACGACACAACTATGAAATAACACATGGAATCATGCAGTAACAAAAAAAAGGTGTTAAACAAATCAAAATAGATTTTATATTTGAGATTCTTCAGAGTAGCCAGCCTTTGCCTTGTCTTGATGACAGCTTTGCACATTCTTGGCATTCTCTCAACCAGCTTCATGAGGTAACCACCCAGAATGCATTTCAATTAACAGGTGTGCCTTGTTAAAAGTACATTTGTGAATATCTTTCCTCCTTAATATGTTTGAGCCAATCAGTTGTGAAGTGACAAGGTACGTGTTTTATGCAGAAGATAGCCCTATTTGGTAAAAGACCATATTACGGAAAGAACAGCTCAAAAAGCAAAGAGAGATGACAGTCCATCATTACTTTAAGACATGAAGGTCAGTCAATCCAGAAAATGTCATTGTAGTCGCAAAAACCATCAAGCACTATGATGAAACTGACTCTCAAGAGGACCGCTACAGGAAAGGACGACCCAGAGTTACCTCTGCTGCAGATGATAACTTCATTAGAGATACCAGCCTCAGAAATCGGCAATTAACTGCACCTCAGATTGCACCTCACAGAGTTGAAGTAACAGACACAACTTAACATCAACTGTTCACAGGAGAATGAGTGAATCAGGCCTTCATGGTCGAATTGCTGCAAAGAAACCACTACTAAAGAACACCAATAATAAAAAGAGACTTGTTTAGGCCAAGAAACATGAGCAAATGACATTAGACCGGTGGAAATCTGTCCTTTGGTCTGATGAGTCCAAATTTGCGATTTTTGGTTCCAACCACTGCGTATTTGTGAGACGCAGAGTAGGTGAATGGATGATCTCCGCATGTGTGGTTTCCACCGTGGAGCATGGAGGAGGATGTGTGATGGTGTGGGGGTGCTTTGCTGTCTGTGATTTATATAGAATTCAAAACACACTTAACCAGCATGGCTACCACAGCATTCTGTAGTGATACGCCATCCCATCTGGTTTGTGCTTAGTGAGACTGTAATTTGTTTTTCAACAGGACAATGACCCAAAACATACCTCCGGGCTGTGTAAGGGCTATTTGACCAAGAAGGAGAGTGATGGAGTGCTCTATCAGATGACCTGGCCTACACAACCACCTGACCTCAACCCAATTGAGATCATTTGGGATAAGTTGGACCGCAACGTGAAGGAAAAGCAGCCAACAAGTGCTCAGCATATGTTGGAACTCCTTCAAGACTGTTGGAAAAGCATTCCAGGTGACTACTACATCATGAATCTGGTTGAGACAATGCAAAGCTGTCATCAAGGCAAAGGATGGCTGCTTTGAAGAATCTAAAATCTTAAATATATTTTGATTTGTTTAACATTTACTACATGATTCCATGTGTTATTTCAGGTCTTCAGTACATATATAAAACATACTAAAAAGAAGAGAAAACCCTTGAATGAGTAGGTGTGTCCAAACTTTTAACTATGAAATCAATATTGAAAAAATACACACACTCTCTCTCTCACACACCTACCCCTAGAAGATGTACATTATACCTGTCACGACTTCCACCGAAGTTGTTCCCTCTCCTTGTTCGGGCGACGTTCGGCAGTCGATGTCACCGGCTTTCTAGCTGCCACCGATCCATGTTTCATTTTTCCTTTTGTTTTGTCTGTTTACACACCTGGTTCCCATCTCATAATTATGTTCCTTATTTAACCCTCTGGTTTCCCTTTCTGTTTCGTGTGTTGGAGTTCGAGTCCTGTTTTGTCCTTGTTTTGTAAACGGGATTTTTGTTACGTTCTTGGATTTAGTAAATACAGTGTCTTTTAACTCTTACCTGTGTCCTGCACCTGACTTCTTCGCTATCTTCTAAATAGCCTCTGAAAATACCTATTTTCTTTTCTGAGAGTTAATAGCACATCAAAGTCTGTCATTTCAAAATTGACTTGTGTGGGTAAATCCATTTTGAGATATACATTTGTTTTTCCATTTCCAGTTTCGCTCTTGTGATATGCCTTTTTAACAGCCATGCATATGTCCTCGTTTGAGCCTAATCATCAGATATCAATTTCACCGTAGGCTCAATGCGCTGGCTAGATGAAAGCTTTGCAAAAATGATCTAATAATAGCCACTTCAAATGTAAACTCTAAAGCACATTTGTGAGCAATAGACCGATAAAGAAAAGCTTTCAGATCAAACTTAACAAACAAATAACCAGTAATAGAAATGAAGCCATCACAGTCAGGCAATTATAGAACCATCACACTTGATAAGGTTCTAACCATATTGTGATGCCATCTTAAGAACATAAACTCTCCATGGTACTTTATTACGCTCTTTAGAATAAAAATCCATAAGATCTTGCCATGTTTAAAAGTTGTGCATTTAATTGCCGCAGATGAGAAAATCCATGCCCCCGGGCTTTTCTTTAATGCATTTCTCCAGTGAAGATTGTCAGAAATCTTTGTTGATTTCGTTTCTTTTTCCATTTCTTTCACTGCTTATCCAGCTCACATTTTATTTCCACTCCGCTTGAGTCCTTGAGCTGTGCTGCAAAGCTCAACAAACATACTGTTACTTCAAAGTTAAAGGAAGGCGAGAGAGAGAGAGAGAGAGAGAGAATAAATAAAAAATTAAAGAAAGAAAATAAATGAATAAGGAATACCAATAACTCTTTTCACATTCATCTTGTGTGTGCTGATTGTTGGCGGTGACTTGTGGCCTCTTTAGGGAGATGTGGATGTATTGCTGTGGGTAGAAAGTGCTGACCAGGAGAGGAGCTCGGTCTCACTGAGTCTCACTGCGTCTCGTTGGGCGCTGCTCAGAGGCAGATCCTAACAAGGTCAATGATACCAGGGGCCAATCCACTAACTGTAATGTCTGGATGCTGGATTCATTCATTCTGTCCCAAATGGCACCCTATTTCCTGTATAGTGCACTACTTTTGACCAGAGACCTACTTGGAATGCACCATGTGTCTGAGGCACTCAATAGAGCTAAACATACTGTACTGTATCAATGAAAGGACAAGCGTTTTTGGTGGAGGTTGCGCTGATGCATGTCTTTCCTTTCCATTGAGGTCAGCATTTGCTGAACAGTATGGTACAGTTGAGTCTGAAGGGAAAGTCCCCCACACTCTTGTAACACAAACTTGTGTATGTAAGTGCGTATTAAGTGTTTATACAACGGGTGGATATAATCCTGACTGCTGATTGGTTAAAACTGCATTCCAGTCTATTCCATAAGTTACCACCGGCAAAATCTATGACGTTAAAATGTCTATTTACTCTGTTCTATCTGACTGAGCAATCCACTGTCTCATCAGCCGAGCCAAGCAATTTCTAAACTTGATATGCACTATAAAAAGTATTTTTTTAAACTAACATTTTGTTTTCAACAGCAGAGATTTGTATATACCTTGCTGTCTGTCTCTCTGACAGTTGCAACATTGTTTCAATATTCAAATTCGAACTCCAGCTGTCCCATGGTAATGAACATGTCGGTAGTCGGGTCAGGACGAGACAGACAGGCAGGCAGCGCTTCTCAGCCAGTCGAAATCATGAATCAGCTGGCGTCATTTTTTATGGATACATGTAAAGAAATGTTAATTGAAAAAAGGTCAAACAGAATGAACTGCTGCTAGTTTGCAGTCTTTCCAGCTTCAGTTTGAAGTGATTGAGTTAGCTGTGTTGTTGGCTAGCTCCTCTGAACTACTGTGTCCTGACGAGAGAGCACATGTTCTATGCCAGGCGAAATTGAGCCTCATTAACTCATTGTTATGGATGTCTCCAAATAAATGTCTCTAGAAAACAGTTTAAAAACATGCAAATGCCTTGCTGTCATTCTGGCTGCATTTTTTTGAAGGGACTGTTAGTTCGCCATAATTGGCTAGCTAACAAGCAAGGGGTAAGAACGTTGCCAGCTAGTATGGCAATGGAACATTTAGAACAAACAACTGGGTCGCGTCCATAGATACAGAACAAAAATACTGAACACTGGGTTGCGTCTCTGGCAACCGACCAGCCGGCTTGGGTAGTGTAAGGGGTGCGTAACTGGTGGCAGGGAAGTCAGACGCAGGAGAGCAGAACTGGGTAATAGCCGGAGCAGTGTAATTCCAAAACAAACGGTATCAAGAAAATATCAACATGGGTACAAAACCCGACGCGCACCAGTCAACATGTGCACAAGCACTTACAACAAACAATACCACACAAAGACATGGGGGGGGGGGGGGGGGGGGCAGAGGGTTAAATACACAACACGTAATGAGGGAATGAAAACCAGGTGTGTGGGAAAACAAGACAAAACAAATGGAAAATGAAAATTGGATCTGCGATGGCTAGAAGACCGGTGACGTCGACCGCCGAACACCGCCCGAACAAGGAGAGGAACCGACCTCGGCTGATGTCGTGACAGGTAGCCTAGATTTGTGTCTGGAATACATCTTGTGGAAGGATGAAATAGTATGAATAAATTCATCAAAATAAAGTTTGATGGGTTTGGCCGGTATGGAAATCCTTGTCTCATCGCGCACCAGCAACTCCTGTGGCGGGCTTGGCGCACGGTTGCCAGGTGCACGGTGTTTCGTCCGACACATTGGTGCAGCTAGCTTCCGGGTTGGATGGCGTTGTGTTAAGAAGCAGTGCGGCTTGGTTGGGTTGTGTATCGGAGGACGCATGACTTTCAACCTTCGTCTCTCCCGAGCCCGGTCGAGAGTTGTAGCGATGAGACAAGATAGTAGCTACTAAACAATTGGATACCACAAAAAAGGGGTACATTTAAAAAAAATTCAAATATGTCAATCATTCTTTGAATATGTTGGTAACCAGCTGTATAAAAGTGATAATTACACAGTCTGCCGGGCCTCGACTTCGTCTTGGGACTAACAACACCGTTGCCAACATATCCTCCGAACACCGGCATCTCTGGCATTACCACTGAAATAAACTCTTGTGATAGGTGTATTATACAAACACACTTGCACGCAATTACTTCAAGGAGTAACATATGCATTTACAAATGGCTGCCTCTGTTGCAGCACCTGTTCATATCCTGCCTGTGATGGTGGTGTGTGTGTGTGTGTGTGTGTGTGTGTGTGTGTGTAATTCAAACTTGTGCAAAATGGCGATGTGTTTTGTTTCAAATGAGGACATTGACAGGTAAGGAACCATAAGCGTATCTGTATTTATAGTGCCCTTCACATTACCAGTACTATCCATACTACAATATGTGCCTCCTGCAGTTGCAGAGGAGCTTAAAAGGTGAACTGAAATCCATGACTGGTGAGGAGAAACTCATCGGAATATGTCAGGACAAGCACAACTCACCTTCATCATTACAACATAACGATCCAGTCTGCCCTCTCAACGTGCTGCTACTGTATGTATATCCCTTTGTGATGTGTTCATCTCCACCATCACATTTCAATGGCGTGCGCATTTATTTACATAATATGGATGTATCTATCTGCCAGATTGACATAGTACGGATGCATCTGCCAGCTGCATGCCAGACACAACACAGTATACAAAATGCAATACGTGGTACAGTAGCTAGGTATGCAAAACAGCAACATCGCTTTCAATGTTTGTGTTGAGGCACCGATGGGCTAAGGTGAAAATGCAACTGAAATTCTATAATTAAATGATAACGTATATGATTATTGATTTATAAACACAGGGGGTAAAAAGGAGGATGCAGTTGCCACAGAATTATAGCAAGGTGTCAAGCTAATCCCCAGTGGCAAACAGGGGTGAAGATGTATGTACAAGCTTCGCTACTCTTATAGTGTGACAAGTAGAGGGATGACCCAATGCATATCTGGTTCACTTTTACCGCTTGATAGATGGACCCTTCCTGAAATGACTGTACTCTGCTTTATCCTTGGCAAAGAGTGTATATGAACTTTATGTGCCTTTCAATTGACAGTGGTGACTTATTGAAAATGTCTAAACGTCTTTGTATCCTCTCGGCTGCCCGCATCTTGTGCTGAAAACAGAACGTATTTGCTGTGGCCAAAACAGGGATTCTTTCAGGTGTAAAGGATTTATGGTTGTGAGGCTTGAAATGCAGTTGAAATGCCTGCGTGGTTACGGTTGAGTATATCTTGATGATCTTTGTGCTTATCATGGTTATGAGTCACTATCAGTATGTTACTTAAAAAGAGTACTATCTCCCTACATTCCACTGATGAGGAGTATAATACAATCAGTTATAAAGGGAAAGGAGAGGGGGATACCTAGTCAGTTGTACAACTGAATACATTCAACTGAAACGTGTCAGACAGGTGCGGGGGGCTGCCTTAAATCGACAGCCACGTCTTCTAAAGGCTTATGTAGATTGTTTTATACTAGTTATGCCACAGTAGAAAATGCACAACATTTTAGTAAATTGTAAATGAAGTGTCCACTAATTTGGCAATGAACCAATGCAAATCTGTCAAATCAACTGATGGGCCACTAACGCTTATTGGAAATAGCTACACTCTACTCTATGTGTCTCCAGAGCCAGAGGATGTGTTCCCTTAGCCCTGTTTATACCTGGTTCTCAGATGCGTACCTTGTTCTGATCTTGTCCACATTCTGATTGTGCCCACATTTGTACACAATCAAAAGATTGTGATTAGATCTTTCAGACCACCTCCGGAGATAGTCGAAGACGTATCTTGTACAGATACTCTTGAAGTGTAAACTAATCCAGACGGGCCAGTTGAATTAAGATCATGGTCTTCATTAGAAACCACGTGCCTGCTGGCACTGTGGTCAGACGCCACAGTCCAATACTTCGTCCAGCTCTGAATAAAATGGGCATATAGATATGAAGACGTGTATACACATACCATATACATCAATGCGTCTGTCTGTATGTACACGTGTGCTTGTGAGAGATTGACAGAAAGAGCGAGAGGGCTGCAGCATGCCTCACTCTCCATTGACTTGCATTGGATTTGCTTATACTGTATAATCTACTATATGAGAGTATGTGAGTGTGTGTGGAATTCTTTATATATTGTTTTTAAAAATTTTGGTCCAGACACTAATTCATATTTAAACATGTTTAAGATCTGAGAAAGAGAAAAAAAAACGCTGATAAAATGACTCCAATGAATTTGCCGATAGTGAGTGTACTCTAGAGGTGTGTGTGTGCATGTGCGTGCGCGTGTGCGTGTGCGTGTGTGTGTGTGTGTGTGTGTGTGTGTCAGAGAGAGAGAGAGAGAGAGAGAGAGAGAGAATGTAGGTTCTATATTGGTCAAGACAATCTATACACAAAACATTGTTAAGATCTGAAAATGTTTAAGATCTGAGAAAGAGGGAAAACACTCATTGGATATGCAAATACTGCATGTACAGTTGAAGTCGGAAGTTAACATACACTTAGGTTGGAGTCATTGAAACAAATTTTTCAACCACTCCACACATTTCTTGTTAACAAACTACAGTTTTGGCAAGTCGGTTAGGACATCTTCTTTGTGCATGACACAAGTCATTTTTCCAACAATTGTTTACAGACAGATTATTTTACTTAAATTTACTGTATCACAATTCCAGTGGGTCAGAAGTTTACATACAATAAATTGACTGTGCTTTCAAGAAAAGGATTTCATGGCTTTAGAAGCATCTGATAGGCTAATTGACATCATTTAAGTCAATTGGAGGAGTACCTGTGGATGTATTTCAAGGCCTACCTTCGAAGGCGGTGCATCTTTGTTTGACATCATGGGAAAATCAACAAAAAAATCAGCCAAGACCTCAGAAAAAAATGCCTGAAGGTACCACGTTCATCTGTACAAACAATAGTACACAAGTATAAACACCATGGGACAACGCAGCCGTCATACCGCTCAGGAAGGAGACGCGTTCTGTCTCCTAGAGATTAACTTACTTTGGTGAGAAAAATGCAAATCAATCCCAGAACAACAGCAAAGGATCTTGTGAAGATGCTGCAGGAAACAGGTACAAAAGTATCACTGTATATCCACAGTAAAACAAGTCCTACTGTATATACTGAAGACCTGAAATAACACAAGGAATCATGTAGTAACCAAAAAAGTGTTAAACAAATCAAAATATATTTTAGATTTTAGATTCTTCAAAACAGCCATCCTTTGCCTTGATGACAGCTTTCCATTCTCTCAACCACCTTCATGATGTTGTCTTGAAGGAGTTACAACATATGCTGAGCACTTGTTGGCTGCTTTTCCTTCACTCTGCAATCCAACTTATCCCAAACTATCTCAATTGGGTTGAGGTCGGGTGATTGTGTAGGCCAGGTCCTCTGATGCAGGACTCCATCACTCTCCTTCTTGGTCAAATAGCCCTTACACAGCCCGGAGGTGTGTTTTGGGTCATTGTCCTGTTGAAAAACAAATTACAGTCTCACTAAGCACAAACCAGATGGGATGGCGTATCGCTGCAGAATGCTATGGAAGCCATGCTGGTTAAGTGTGTCTTGAATTCTGTTGTGTTGCTAGCTCCAACAGTGCAGTAATAATATCTAGAAAACATCGCAAAACAATACTCAAATAATCAAAAAGGTAAAAGAAAGAAATTAAGAAATATCAGATCAAGCAATGTCAGTGTCCGGATATATATACTGTATATACAGTGCCTTCAGAAAGTATTCACACCCCTTGACTTATTCCACATTTTGTTGTGTTACAGCCTGATTTAAATGATATTCAGATTTGATATTGATATTGATATTCAGATTTGTTTCATACACAGCACCCCATAATGTAAAAGTGGAATTATGTTTAGTTTTTTTCCCAAAACAATAATTTAAAAAATGTCTTGAGTCAATATGTATTCAATCCCTTTGTAATGGCAAACCTAAATAAGTGCAGGAGTAAAAATGTGTTTAACACGTCGCTGTCACACCCTGATCTGTTTCACCTGTCTTTGTGCTTGTCTCCACCCCCCTCCAGGTGTCGCCCATCTTCCCATTATCCCCTGTGCATTTATACCTGTGTTCTCTGTTTGTCTGTTGCCAGTTCGTCTTGTCTTGTCAGGTCTTACCAGCATTACTTCCCACCTTCCTGTTTCTCTAGGTCTGTTTCCTAGTTTTTTCCAGTTCTGACCATTCTGCCTGCCCTGACCCCGAGCCTGCCTGCCGTCCTGTACCTGCCTGACTCTGACCTGATTGCAAACCTTTGCCTGCCCTCGACCTGCCCTGTGCCTGCCCCGTGTTTCTAATAAATAATCTGAGAACTGTACTATCCGCCTCCCGTGTCTGCATCTGGGTCACATCCTGAGTCGTGATAGTCGCATGATAAGTTGCATGTACTCACTCTGTGTGTGCAATAATAGTGTTTAATAATATAATTGTTTTATGTGTGGGGTACACATACAATTATCTGTAAGATCCCTTATTCGAGCAGTGAATTTCAAACACAGATTAAACCACAAAGACCAGGGAGGTTTTCCAATGACTCACAAAGGGCACCTATTGGTAGATGGGTAAAAAAAAACAGACATTGAATATCCCTTTGAACATGGTGAAGTTATTAATTACACTGTGGATGGTGTATCAATACACCCAGTCACTACAAAGATACAGGCGTGCTTCTTAACTCAGTTGCCTGAGAGGAAGGAAACCACTCGGTGATTTTGCCATGAGGCCCATAGTGACTTTAAAACAGTTAGAGTTTAATGGCTGTGAGAGGAGAAAACTGAGGATGGATCAACAACTGACATTGGTCACAGTGAACGAGAGCACACAGTCCTCATGAGCACGTTGGCGGCTTGATGTTGTTTTCCTCGAAGCAGGCAAAATAGTTTAGCTTATCTGGGAGCAAGGTGTCAGTGGCTGGCTTTCTCTTCATAATCCGTGATTGTCTGGATACCCTTCCACATACGTCTCATGTCTGAGCCTTTGATTTGCGACTCCACTTTGTCTCTGTACTGTCATTTTGCTTCTTTGATTGCATTATGGTGATCCTAGCTGGTCTGTTTGTACACATACATGTTCCCAGTCACCTTGCCATGGTTAAATGTGGTGGTTCTCTCTTTCAGTTTTGCACAAATGCTGCCATCTATCCAGAGTTTTTGGTTTGGATAAGTTCTAATTGTCACAGGAGGAACAACATCCTCTATGAACTTCCTGATGAACCCAGTCACAGAGTCAGTGTATACATCAATACTATTCTCAGAGGCGACCCGTAACATTTCCCAGTCCTCATGATCAAAACAATCTTGAAGCATGGATTTTGATTGGCCAGACCAACATTGAACAGTCCTTACCACGGGTACTTCCTGTTTAAGTTTCTGCCTATAGGTGGGAAGGGAGAGTAACAATTAACCAGGATATGTGATGTGTGTGTAGCTCAGGAGATGTGCTTATAGAATTCCAGTAGCGTTTTCTTCAGATTAATTTTATTAAAGTCCCAAGATACAATAAAAGCCGCTTCAAATTTGCAAACTGCAGTTTCTAGTTTGCACATAATCCAGTGTAGTTCCTTGAGTGCCGTCTCAGTGTCGGCTTGGTGGAGAATACACACGGCAATGATGATGACCGAAGAAAATTCTGTCGGGTCATAATACGTTCGGCATTTGATGGTGAGGTATTCCAGATCGGGAGAACAAAGGGACTTAAGTTCATGTACATTACCACAATCACACCACGAGTTGTTAATCATTGTTAATCTCTTTTTCCCTGAGAGTCTTTTCTTCCTGTCCGCACGATGGAGAACCCCGCTGGCTGAATGGACGGGGACTTTATATCCAGAAAAGGCCATGATTCCGTAAAACAAGTTATGTTACAGACCCCGATGTCACTCTGGAAGGTGAGCCTTGCTCTGAGCTAATCTACTTTATTGTCCAATGACTGAACGTTAGCAGGTCATATACTCGGAAGCGGTGGATAGTGTGCAGTCTGGCCCCACTCCTACTACCTCTTCTACGGCTTCTACGTTTTGGTGCAGCCCCTGGGATAAGTACAGCTGCCTCTGGATCCAGGTCAGGAAGTCGAATATCTGCTTGAATTTCTGGTCATTGACTGCAGATCTAATATCCTAAAGTTATTTTCCGCTGTAGGTAATGATACAAGAAACGCTCTGAGCAAATAATGTAAGAAATAACAAAACATCAATAATAATAATACTGTAAAGTTGGCTAGAAGCTAGAAATAGGGTGCACCTTGTCTGTCGGCACCATCTTGTCTTTGGAAGCATCCTTACCCAATACGCAGAGGGGTCAGGTGCAATCCTGGGTAAAAAAAAAACGTACTGTTCAATCTAAATTACATTGGCAGATATCACACAGAGCACTTCGCTCCTGCTGAATGATAATTGTAGCGGGCTGCCAGGACCAATACACCAGTGGTCATCTGTGGCTGGCAAAGAGTGAAAAAGGCCTGACTGATGCTGCAAAGACGTGCAGGAATTACTCCCTCTCTTTGCACACACTCTCTGCTTCCCTCCTTCTCTCTCTCTCTTTCTCTTTGTTCTCTTTTCTTGTTTTGTGGTCTACAGTGAAGGAGGAAGCTAGCACAGAGGCCAGAGAGTCACATGTATCAGAATGCTGTGTTGATGCTGTTGTAACGGATGTGAAATGGCTAGCTAGTTATTGGTGTTCGCGCTAAATAGCGTTTCAATCAGCGACGTCACTTGCTCTGAGACCTTGAAGTAATAGTTCCCCTTGCTCTGCAAGGGCCGTGGCTTTTGTGGAGCGATGGGTAACGATGCTTCGTGGGTGACTGTTGTTGATGTGTGCAGATGGTCCCTGGTTCGCGCCCGGGTATGGGCGAGGGGACGGTCTAAAGTTATACTGTTACACTGTGCTTTGAAGGAAACACTTGGGTTGTAATTCTAACACTCGAGGACGTAATATAAGTGTATCATATTCAGCATAAAATTAAGCCACTGAATTGAACACTGAAAACAATTCAAGTGATTTGGCAGTTATATAAAGAACAAAGCTGTTTGAAAGTGTAATTTTTGTAAAATTTTACATTTTAGTCACTTAGCAGACACTCTTACCCAGAGCAACTTACAGTACTGAGGGCATACATTTTTCATATTATTTCGAACTGGTGATATTCAGTAAAAGACTATTCCAACAGAAACGATGACATTACCTCAGCCCATACTCACCTTCCTTGTAATCTGTCTTTATTTGTATTCTACCTTCGAGCAATCCGTTTTTAGATTTCACTTTCACCCATATTTAGCTAACTTTAAACCAACTTGACAGAATGAAAAGGCACTCTAATTTCAACAATATAATAGGAAGAGACCCTGGCTAAATGGCAAAATGAATCTGCGATCGACCGGCGCCACATTAGCGCTCACAAATTCACTCCCGTAACCAAGCCTGAAACCAAACGTCCATAGCTGTTACAGATCCAATTTATACACATCAGTTGTTTGCTCGAGTAGGTCAATAGAAAGCATTGGATCACCTTGTGACATGCAAATGACCCTCTCTTTCTCTCTTTGTTCCAAAAAGCAGGCAGCGGGCCTAGATGAGGTACATCAATATATTGTATTCTCCACCACCACCTCATCCTCCCACAGAAACAAGTAATACGTCTGGCCCCTTTGAGAACTCATTTCGGATGTTCTAACCCTCGATTAAGGCTTTGCTGGCTATGTAGCTATTGGGAATTAATGTCTGCCTGCCTGCCTGCCAGCCTGCCTGCCTGCCTGCCTGCCTGCCTGCCTGCCTGCCTGCCTGCCTGCCTGCCTGCCTGTCTGTCTGTCTGTCTGTCTGTCTGCCTGCACAACTACCTGCCTGTCTATCTGTCAGTCAATCCAGCATGCCCCATGATTTATCTATAAACAAGCAATTGCAGAGAGTGATCACTGTGCTATTCTGTCCACCTTGCATTCTGTGCAGGCTGTATCATTTCCCAATATGATTAGCAATTCTGAAATGTAACATGGCGTATCTATTTGTTTGCTCCTACAGTACCAGCATGAGGTTACTTTGCAATTTGTAGTAAATCAGGGAAACTCAATGCAATGTTTTTTAATACATATGGAAGCAGATACTAATGCTTTGTGACATGTCAACCTGTGGTCCCCATGGAAAATGGAATGGAAAAATGCAATGGGAAAACAAGAAAAAATAGATCATATTTTTGGCTGCCATACAGTATGGGAGCGATGTTACATGTTGGAATTAAATGTCTACTGAATACACTAGTTTGTGTAGTACTGTATGCTTCTAAGGAAATATAGTTGGATTGTTTGTTGTATTATTCTTGAACACCACCGATTTTGGAGCACCCCATATTTCTCCATTTGAATGTGAAGAATTACAAACAGAGTGAAACGGTCACTTTCAGTGGTTTAGAAGCTGACAGACAGCACTGAAATGCTATCATGAGAATTACAGAGAGCGAGAGAGAGAGAGAGAGAGAGAGAGAGAGAGAGAGAGAGAGAGAGAGAGAGAGAAAGTGCTCTCATTCCTCTGATGCTATGCTTTTGTGTTCAATGCAGCAGGTAGGTTAGAAAGCCTGACTAAAAGCACTTGAGAGTTGATTTTGTAGCACTCTGAAGTTCTGAAATAGCTAATACATCAAGTCAATGCAGATATATAGTGCAATAACACCCTTCCATAAGGCCTGTACACACTCAAGTTGTACAACTGATGTACATTGCATTTGTCACAACGGTTGTGATACAACGGAGAGTTTATCTGCGCAAAACGTATTACAAAACCACTGTGCAACGTCTCAACATCCATGTATTCTTTCATTTTTTACAAACTCTGTTGTATTATAATAGTTATGTCAAATGCATTGTCTATCATTTGGTCAATTTGAGTCTATACGGGGCCTGAGAGGATGTACTCTGTCTCTGGAACTGAACAAGAGCTAGATTATTATCAAACAGATGCCAGGTTTACTCATTAGCTGTATTTTTTGTCTACTCCATCTCCAATATTTGCACATGTCAGATGTTGTAAAGCATGTTCTAAAAAAGGCCAACTGGAGGTTATATCCATTATGTCCAATGGACTAAGTGACGGGGTGGATGGATAACCCAATGGAACCGGCCTATGAAGAACTAGGATTTAAGCGAGGCAAGCACAGATACTGACGAGGTGACATCACCACTTCGCTTGCATCCCAAATGGCACTCTGTGATCTACTGTATATAGTGCATTACTCTACTCTGACCAAAAGTAGTGCACTGCAGGGGGAATAGTAGGGTGCCATTTGGGATGCTGACACTGTACTCACTAGGCTCTTGGCTGGTCTGGATGAAGAGGTTGGTACGCTAAGCAGGAGGAAAATAATGCCTTATTAATTGTACCTTATGCTCCTGGATCAATACATTGAACAGGGGCTCTATGTCAGCAAGGTGCTGCGATTAAATCCGTTCCAGCGGCAAAGTGCTAGGCCTTTATCCTCAAAGCTATTATCCAAATAATAAACACAGCAAACAAGCCTCGAGCCATCCCCCACGCACACCGGTCCTTGAGAGATTGTTACAAAGTAATACATTCATGCAAAAGATAGCTTGATCAGGGATCCTGGAGAGAAAGGGGGGAAATACTTAACAAATAATGATCCAACCAGACCATGTCCATTCAAATCAAAGAACCAAGGAACCACATCTGTTTGTTAATCCAATATATATTACTTTTGAAGTTTGAAAGCAAAGATTTGCGGGTCTGCGAGATGGCACATCGCTAACTAATTCCTGTTCATAATTAGGTGACGCAGGAATAATCTGTATTTCTTCAGCGGGTGATGCATCTTGGAACACTCTATTGTCTCTGTAATGTAATGTATTAGGCTACGTGAAAATAATGGACCATTTGGCATCGTTGACTCTCCACTCAATTTGTTCATAGAATCTCTGTGTTTGTCCATGAAAACAGGATACAACAGATACTCAAACATCTAGTATATGGCATCATCTGTAGATGCACTGTAAAATCCCCGGCTTCGTTCAAAATGGCACTCTATTCCCTATTTCGTGCACTACCTTTGACCAGAGCCCTAGTCAAAAGTAGTTCACTACATAGAGAATAGACTGTCATTTGGGATGCATCCTTCCTTTAGGTTTGTACTCTCTCAGCACAGCCGAGTCTCCCAGCGGAGGCCCCCAGCAGGAAGAAACAAGGATGCCGCCATCAATTATTTAAGACAGGTCAATATTTCACATACACGTATAGGGGGAATAAGGGTCAGGCCTTGTGGACGTCTATGACATAAATATTTAAAGATCAATATTTCACGTGCATGCAGGTGGAGAAAACCTTATCCTTCCTGGTTGTTCCTCATTCCTACTGACCTGCTACATAGAGTGGCTGGAGAAAAAACCCATCAACACCTCCTTCGATAAGTCATTAAAAGTGATTGATTTTCAATATATTTTCCTGGAGCACCTCGCTGAAAAGATTGACCAATTTGTGGTGGAAAATAGCCCTACCTGCCCTTCAAATCAGAGTATTTTTCGTTCATCCATATTTTCACAGTATTTCCCCAAGGGTCCCTCTTTCCCCCCCTGTTTTCTCCACCTGCATGCAAGTGAAATATCAATCTTTAAATATTTATCTCGTAGACGTCCACAAGGCCTGACCCTTATTCCCCCTATACATGTATGTGAAATATTGACCTGTCCTAAATAGTTGATTGCGGCATCCTTGTTTCTTCCTGTGGGGAGCCTCCACTGGGAGCCTCGGCTGTGCTGAGAGAGAGAGAGAGAGGCAACCAGTGAAGAACAAACACCATGTAAATACAACCCATACTTATGTTTATTTGTTTTCCCTTTTGTACTTTAACCATTTGCACATCGTTACAACACTGTATATATACATAATATGATATTTGAAATGTCTTTATTCTTTTGGAACTTCTGTGAGTGTAATGTTTACTGTTCATTGTTATAGCTTATTATCTGCTTCACTTGCTTTGGCAATGTTAACATACAGTATGTCTCCCTTGCCAATATAGCACCTTGAATAGAGAGAGAGAGAGAGAGAGAGAGAGAGAGAGAGAGAGAGAGAGAGAGAGAGAGAGAGAGAGAGAGAGAGAGAGAGAGGATTTATTGGAGAATCAAGCCTATGGTGATATTTGACATGTATGGATATTAGTTAGTTCAGGAACAAAAAAGAAAGAGAGACAATGAAGCTAGGACCCTTGAGGATCTGACTTGTTTGGATTCAAAATCTGAGTTGTTCACCAATAGCATTACTGTAAAGAGGATGTAAAGACCACAGAACCTCTGCTACCCAGAGGTGTGACAGAATAGGTGTTGGAGAGATAATGCAGCCGTCCTAAGACAACACAGAGGGATGCTTGCATACAGTTGATAAGAGTCAGGTCAGGGGCTGCGCTGCATTTATAAGCCTTCTGAGCGTCGGCTGTGACAAAGCAGCGTTTTGTTTTAATTGGGCGCTGGGCTGAGGGGCTGGAAAGCAAGCAAGGGAGAAGCGCATAAACAAGAGAGCTCGTGTCAGGGATACTAGGTGATTTCAGACACTCACACAGAGGGGCACTGCTGTGAACATCAGAGGTTACGGTTCTGACCTCTGTGGTGCTGATGGGTTTTCGGTTTGTAGAGCGGGTCGGTAATGAACAACAGAGGGAGGATGGAGGAGAAGAGAGTGGGGGGCCATGATGGAATGCCTTCTGACCCTAGTGTTTCAGGCCTCCCCGGTGAAGGGATATTGATCTGCTAGCTGCTCCGTATCCTGTGGTATCCAAGACATGGTAATCCTACAGGCTGTACAGACAGAGGATTCAGGAACGGTTATTGTTGAGACGAATCCTTACTGAGCCTTTAGACATTTTGGGACCTGGGTATGAGATTAAACTAATTTGCTCACAGAACAAGTCAGTTGGAAGAGTGCGTAGGGGTTTCAACTACTACAACATGAAATTACTGTTACAGAGATATACTCTTTCTGTCATATACAGTTGAATTCGGAGGTTTACATACACCTTAGCCAAATACATTTAAACTCAGTTTTTCACAATTCCTGACATTTAATCCTCGTTAAAAAACATGTCTAAGGTCAGTTAGGATCACCGCTTTATTTTAAGAATGTGAAATGTCAGAATAATAGTTGAAAGAATTATTTCTTTCAGCTTTTATTTCTTTCATCACATTCCCAGTGGGTCAGAAGTTTACATACACTCAATTAGTATTTGGTAGCATTGCCTTTAAATTGTTTAACTTGGGTCAAACGTTACGGGAAGCCTTCCACAAGCTTCCCACAATAAGTTGGGTGAATTTTGCTGCACAATCCACAGATCGACTGGACCACCAGAAAGGTTGGAGTACATTCTGCCACTCAAATTGTCTTCGTTCTGCCCTTGCCTCTGCCTTGTCTGTGCCCCAGTCCATTCCAGAACGTCCGGGCCTGTCCTCAGTTCCTCCCGAGTATCACGCTCTAGCTCCCGTGTTCAACAAGCACCCCACCCTGTTGCTGCCGCCTCATCGGCTGTATGACTGCGCCATCGACCTCCAGCCTGGAGCTCCTCTCCCCTGTAGCCGGTTGTATAACCACTCTTGCCCGGAGCAGGAGGCTATGGAAGGGTACATCCAGGGTTCCCTGGCTGCAGGACGTCAGGCATTCTTCCTCTCCAGTGGGAGATGTTTTTTTCTTTGTTAAGAAAAAGGCTGGTTTGCTGAGGCCGTGCAAAGACTTCCGTGGGCTGAATAACATCACTGTGAAGAACAAGAACCCCTTGCCACTCATCAGTTCTGCTTTTTCCCCCCTCCATGGTGCCACAGTGTTCACCAAACTCGACCTCCAGAATGCCTACCAACTGGTCTGCATCAAAGAGGGGGACGAGTGGAAAGCGGCATTCAACACATCACGTTGACACTGAGTATTTGGACATGCCTTTTGGTCTCACTAACGTTCCTGCTGTTTTCCAGAGCCTAGTCAATGATGTACTGAGGGATGTGATCGGACGCTTCGTTTTTGTCTATGTGGATGAAATTCCGATTTTTTTCGAAGGACTCTGAGGCTCACCAGCAACACGTTCGCAAATGTGTCTTCCTGGGTTACATTATTACACAGGGACGGTTACACATGGATCCCGCCAAGGTCAGGGCAGTCACAGTGGTCTGCGCCCTCAAACCTGAAACAGCTACAGCGTTTCCTGGGGTTTGCACATTTCTACTGACGATTCATCCACAACTACAGCTGTCTGGCAGCACCCCTCCCTCACCACTCTCACCTCCACCTCCACTCCGTTCCACTGGACGACTGAAGCAGAGGCAGCGTGTGATGATGATGATGATGATGAGCGTTCCTGGAGGGCTCTATTCTCCCCTTCATCATGTGGACGGACTACAAAAACCTGTCCTACATCCAGACTGCCAGGCGTCTGAATTCCCGGCAAGCCAGGTGGGCATTGTTCTCCGTGCAATTCAACCTCAACCTCAATTCAATACCTCAATTCAATACTCACTTATCACCCCGGTTTTTAGGAATACCAAGCCCGACGCCCTCTCCTGCCTGTTCACCACTGACAACACTGGTTCTGAGCCAGAAGCCATTGTGCCATCTACCTGCATCGTTGCCGATGTTTCCTGGGAGAACCAGCAGAATCAGCCTGACCCCGGATACGGTCCTAGAAATGCTCTGTTTGTTCCAGATTCAGTTTGCTCTGATGTTCTTCAGTGGGCCCATTCTACTCACCTCACCTGTCACCCGGATATGAACCGGACCCTCATCTTTCTGCGTCAGCACTTTTGCTGGTCCCCCATGGAGAGAGATGTCCGAGAGTTTCTCAGCCTGCTTGGTCTGTGCCCAGAATAAGACCTCCACTAAACCCACGTCCAGCCTGCTTTGCCCTCTTCCCATACCCCATCGACCCCGTCTCCAGTCCCACGTCTCGTCAGCCTTCTACTCTGTGCTGGAACCCCCCCACACCACTGCATCCTTGTGTTTCAATAAATTCCATGATTACCTCATCCCAGTCTCCTCGTCTGAGTCTGCTCTTGGGTTCACCTGTTCCGCTCCGCATGCCAATTGGATCGCAACATTTTTTTACTTTTACCTTACCATGTAGTTTACCAATAAAATGGTCTGACGGGGATGTGGACATACTCGGTATACATATCCCGAAAGAAATGATCTCACTTCAATAAATTTTTATAGAACGATGGCAAAAATAGATCTTGCTACCATGGAAAGGAAAATACCTTTCTTTTTGTGGTAACATCACCCTGATGAACTGGGATATGACTAAAGAGTTAAACTATTTGCTTATGTTTTTGCCTAAACCTAGGGACCTGTTTTTTTTTAAAGAATGGCATTTTTCCCTTTATTCAGATAACAACCACAATTTCAGTTATTCGTCAATGAAATCGTCTCCAAAATATATTTATTTTTTAAACAAGCCATAGAAAGTTGGTTGCAATTTCTGTTTGATTCAATTTTTAAAAAAAGGTACAATATTTGTAAATGATATCATAAATAGGACTGGTGGAGTTATGTCACACATGCAGCTGACACAAATATATGGAAATGTCTGCTCTACCCAAAGTTACAACCAACTAATTGCAGCATTACTGCAAATATGGAAGAGGCAAGTGGAAGGGGGAAAAATTAAGGATTTGTCTGTCGGCCCTGCATTAAAAACCAAAATTGATTAAAGAAATTGTGATGAATAAAAATAAATACCAAATAAAATAAAATAAAATGCACTTAACCAACAATGCAGTGTTAAGAAAAATAAGTGAAAAGTAAAAAATAATTAAAGAGCAGCCGTAAAATAATAATAGCAAGGCTATATACAGGGGGTACCAGTATAGAGTCAATGTGCAGGAGGCACCGGTTAGTCGAGGTAAATGAACTAATATGTACATCTAGGTAGAGTTAAAGTGACTATGCATAGAAAATAAACAGAGTGGCAGCAGCGTAAACGAGGCAATGCAAATAGTCTGGGTAGCCATTTGATTAGCTGTTCAGGAGTACTGCTTGCCATGCAGTAGCAGAGAGAACAGTCTATGACTAGGGTGGCTGGAGTCTTTGACAATTTTTAGGGCCTTCCTCTGACACCGCCTGGTATAGAGGTCCTGGATGGCAGGAAGCTTGGCCCCGGTGATGTACTGGGCCATACGCACTACCCTCTGTAGCGCTTTGCAGTCAGAGGCCGACTAGTTGCCATACCAGGCAGGGCAGTGATGCAACATGCTCTCGACGGTGCAACTGTAGAACTTTCTGAGGATCTGAGGACCCATGCCAAATCTTTTCAGTCTCCTGAGGGGGAATAGGCTTTGTTGTGCCCCCGTCACAAATGTCTTGGTGTGTTTGGACCATGATAGTTTGTTGGTGATGTGGACACCAAAGAACATGAAACTCTCAACCTGCTCCACTACAGCCTCATCGATGGGAATGGGGGCGTGCTCAGTCCTCCTTTTCCTGTAGTCCACAATCATCTCCTTTTTCTTGATCACGTAGAGAGAGAGGTTGTCCTTGCACCACACGGCCAGGTCTCTGACCTCATCCCTATAGGCTGTCTCATCGTCGGTGATCAGGGCTACCACTGTTGTGTCATGGGCAAACTTAAAGATGGTGTTGTAGTCGAACAAGGTGTACAGGAGGGGACTGAGCACGCACCCCTGAGGGGCCCCCGTGTTGATGGTCAGGGTGGCGGATGTGTTGTTACCTACCCATACCACCTGGGGGTGGGAAGTGTTTAGTTGCAGAGGGAGGTGTTTAGTTAATGATGACCTTTGATGGCACTATGGTGTTGAACGCTGAGCTGTATTCAATGAATAGCATTCTCACATAGGTGATCCTTTTGTCCAGGTGGGAAAGGGCAGTGTGGAGTGCAATAGAGATTGTATCATCTGTGGATCTGTTGGGGCGGTATGCAAATTGGAGTGGGTCTAGGGTTTCTGGCATAATGTTGCTGATGTGAGCCATGACCAGCCTTTCAAAGCACTTCATGGCTACAGATGTGAGTGCTACGGGTTGCTACGGGTTGGTAGTCATTTAGGCAGGTTACCTTAGTGTTCTTGGGAACAGGGACTATGGTTGTCTGCTTGAAACATGTTAGTATTCCAGACTCATCATCGGACAGGTTGAAAACGTCAGTGAAGATACCTGTTTAAATATTTGCATGGCTTACACATGTTTTGGAAAAAAAAGTGTGGACACAATCATTCATCCATGTGGAATACATGTTTAATTGACTGTGCATTAATGTCATTTGCTACAGAAAACTGCCAAAGAATGGACATTTGGACACTAGGATGCATTACATTTTTATGTGACTAGTCCAGAAAGAGTGGTGCTGTGGTGGAGCGACTTGAGACTGATGCACACAGGCCTTAAACACAAATCCACTTTACCCTGATGTCCCTCTAATATAAACAAATGAGCTGCCAGCGTCGGGAGAGACACTCCGGGTGAACGTTGCCGACAGATTAATGAATCATAATCAATCAACCCGCTGATCAATCATCGATTCCAACCAACGCCGCTCCACACCCGGCTGACGCTTTGCTGTTTAGGTTGGGTGGGTTGGGTGGTGTATAATCTGGGGGAGTCGTGTCTGTAAACGGCACAGTGGTAAATTAGCCACCAGAGCACGCCATGCATTAACCCAGCAGGCATAACAAGCCTACAGTCAGACCCCTAATTCAGCTGTCCTTCAGCATGCCAAGGGAGGGAGAGATGGAGCGAGGGAGCACTAGTTGTGTGTTCTAAAGCACAGAAACAGAAGGGGAAGACTGCACCTTTTTCCTCTCTCCAACCATTAATCTTGCCGTCATCCTGGGTGACAGACTAACGGGACTGTGGATAGCATTTCACTGTATGATGATGGTTATGAGGGAACTGGCAGTGAATAAAACCAAGGCCTTAAAAGTATTGGTAGTATTTCTGCATGTATCACGTCAAACATGTTTTGTTCTCTGGTCAAATCAAATTACCACAAAGCTTTTGGTTCAACAAAATATTTGAGTTTTTATGATGATGAGCACAGTATGATGCTGTGAAGAACCACAAGTTACCACACAATTGCCCACAAAAATGTGCAAAACACTCTTAGCCCTCTGTAAAGTTATAGAACAAATCAAAGAGGACTTTAAAAAGGTTCCTCCGAAAAACAGAAGTAGATTGCATGATTCATCTTTAGAAATAATTTTTGTGTTTCTAATTTCTCCAGCTGGGGCCAGACTGCAGTTTGACATGTGTACCTGACAGGGGCTTTTATGAGAACCAATTTCACTGTCTGTGCTTGTCAAAATGCCAGACACCAACAGGTGGCTAATATAATCTACTCATGAACGAACACGCAACATATTTGTGTGTGTGTGTTTTCATACATGCGAATATGTTGCAATCCTTCTTGTTTTCTACAACAAATATTAAGGCCATTATAACTGAATTACGCTGACTTCCTTCAAAATGGAGTAGGGCAAGAATCCAGGGTTTCACGAAAGCTGCATTTTGACACTTCTCCTTATGTCCATAGCCTTAAAAAAAGAATAACAATGACCTTGTCTTTCACTACAGTTTAGTTGGAGATCAGGCTCATTCTCTTAGCCTTCATTTATTAGTTTCCTACCTTCAATACTATGTTCCCTGGGCGAAAACAACAGGTGCAGAGAAGGTTCTTCAATCTGGCCCCTGTAACACGTATCTTTCTTCTATGGATGCTTATCCCTCTTCTGTGCAAATTCTTCTTGTGTTGCCTTGACAACAGTGAGGTGTTTCAGGCTGTGCTCCCACTGCCAGATCATGAATGTAGATGTGACATTCTCTCTCTCTCTCTCTATCCCTTTAAAGGTGTTGCTAAACTCAGAGGACACATCCCTTTAAGTGTGTTTTTCTCACAGGACGTACAGCTAATGCAAAAAGGGCGAAAAACAAACTAAGATAAACAGGTACAGATATTTAATTAGCCTGGTAGATAATTCTGTTGGCTACTAATGGTAACAGCAACAGTAGCCTAAGCCAATGAGAGAAGTATTGAGGATACTTTGGTTTACTTAATTTTGGTTATATTTGTTTATATTTTATTTTGGTCACAGTAGTACTAAATACATTTTTAGGCTCTGTAGAAATGTATATTGTTACTTGCCATGGGCGCGTTCAGCAGGACTCAATGTTTGGGAATGTTCAGATAGAAATATGTTATATGGAACAAACGTGCCTCTATGACATGTAGACCAAGGAATCATGTTGGCTCTAATCATAAGCGTTTCTCTCTTCAACATTTGACAACTGAACGTGGCCCTGCATTCTGCCCTGGACTGAAATGGACTTATAACAGCAGGCAGCACTGGATCAGGCAACCCTAATATAGTATCTCTATCCTCTCTCAATTCAATTTAATTCAAGGCACTTTATTGGCCTGGGAAACATATGTTAACATTGCCAAAGCAATTTAAGTTGATAATATGCAAAAGTGAAAAAAACTATAAAAATGAACAGTTAACATGACAGTTATAGAAGTTCCAAAAGAATAAAGACACTTCAAATGTCATATTATGCATATATACAGTGTTGTAAGGATGTGCAAATGGTCTCTCTCTCTCCTCTCTCTACTGCAGGGTGAGTGAGTGTAATGGTGGTTGGAATGGGCTAGTGTGATTGACAGGTATTGGTGAAGGCCCAGTCAGCATATCTGATAATTGCCCATTGATGAAATGGAGCGAAAGGGAGATTCTTGTCAGTGACAGGAGAGAACCCTCTTGATTCCATAGCCTTCATTGTCACCTAGCTTGACCTTTTTTTGGGACATGTAGCTTCCCCAGCCCAGACACACTGTCATGTGTGTGGTGTGGGGTGTGTGTGTGCCAGCGCACATGTGTGTGTATGTACCTGTGTGTGTCCCGGAAGTGCACGTGTGTGTGTATGGCGAGAGCGACTCACACCCTCATTAGTTTGAGGGTGTGAAGTCGGCTGGTTAACAGGGTGACTGGGTGTCCTGCCCTTGACTTCACCACAGCCATAACCTCTCAACAACAGTACTGCCAAAGTCTACCATACTTCAGCAATTAACACAGCATATAACCCTTTATTCCCCAGTAACATAAACAAAAGGATTATTGGGTTATATTGATATCATTACTACTAGAACAAATGAGTGGGATTGCCCTGGCTAACAGTCAGCTGCCTAGCGTGTTCGTGTATAACTGTGTCTGTCTGTCACTGAAAAAGCGAAATAGGAACTAATCCATCTCCATCTCTCTTTGTCTGTCTGTTCACCAACTAATCACATTGGTATTAGTATTGTGGGCCGCGCCCTCTCTTGAGGTGGGTGTCCCCGCCCACGCCTGTGTCCCGCTGCCGACCTCTCTCTCTCTCTCTCTCTCTCTCTCTCTCTCTCTCTCTCTCTCTCTCTCTCTCTCTCTCTCTCTCTCTCTCTACCTCTCCTCTCTGTCTGAGTGGGTGAGATGACATGCACTAATGACAGGACCCTTGTTTCCTCCACAAATTACCATGCAAAGGAGGCTGCTGCATCAGCCCGCAGCCCTTGGCTCCCCTCTCTACACTCTCCTCTCGACTAGGATGGGATGCCATTTCTGTCTCAGAGATGCAGCCCCGAAGATGGCTCTTCAGTGATACTCAAACACCAGGGTCGAGTGACACGGTGAAGAGGCACCCTCTCAGTCCCTCTCTCTCTCTTCCTCTTTTACCCTCTTTCTCCCTTGTCTCTATTTCTTTCTCTCTCTCTCTCCCTTTCTCCCTCTCTCCTCCTTTCCTTCTCTCCTATCTCTTTCCCCCTCTCCTTCTCTCTCCCCCTTTCCCCCTCTCCTTTTCTATCTCTCCCTCTATTTCTCTCTCTCCCCCTCTCTCTCACTGTCGAGAGGCTCGTTTCAAGGAAATTATTCATGAACCAACCGATGTACAGTAATCACTTGCTCAGTCCCTCAAAATATCAATTTGTTGTAAGTGTCTGTAAATGAATTTCTTAGATGGGTGCTGTGAAGTGGCAATATTTGCAAGGAAATTCATATGCATTGTAATCTGGCCGCGATGCCTCTTTGCGCACAGTGTAGCCGTGGTCTGAGTGGGGAGCACGATCCTCGTCTTGTTCCATTGAAGCATTTGATTTGGTTCTATTTCTGGCATTGAAATTATCCCTAGTGCACTGTTTGATTATAAAATATGGGGCTTAGGAGCCCATTTGTGTCTTGACATTTTAATTCCAGTGATGGGCACTTTGCATCAAAGGGAACTGAAGAGTCTATATTCATAAGGTCCAAAGGACAGTTCAGATTTATTTGAACATTCCATATTAGCACGGGGCACTTGTTTGTAGTGCAAAAGAATAGTGTGATCTGTGATGCTTGTTGTTTCAAAGGGTTGTGAACGCAAACACGAAGCACACACACCCGCTCACACTCACACACGCACGCACACGCGCACGCACACACGCACACGCACACACACACACTCACATGCACACACACACACACACACACATAAAAGTAGTTCAAAGGTTGATTCAAAATGATTTAATAGATTAGAACAACTGTTGACTCAAGCAGCTGACTCACTGAGCTTTTTATCCTTCTCCCAATAGCAGTAGCCTCATATTCATCTCTTCATCAGACTCTGATCAGAGTGTGTGGGATGATGCTGCTTCTTTGGAAAAACTCATGAAGCCCTCTTTGAAAAAAGGAGAGAGAGAGGGAGCGCGAGAGAGCGAGTGAGAGAGCAAGTGAGAATAATTTATCACATGGAGTAGAGGGAATCTGTAGGTGAGAACTAATGAACTTTAAATGAACAAGAGCAGAAATAGAAGCAAGGGATTTTGAAAATAAGAGCCGTCTCTGATGGAGAATGAGGTAAAACAGAGATGAACGTTGAGCCTATTCCCAAAATGGAAACACAAAAGGAAGACCTTACTCAAGTCCCCATGGTAGTATGTGTTCCAGACATATCAGGAAAACTATATTAACAGAAAAGCACTTTGAGTTCAAAGCCTTTTAAAATGTTTCCTACATACAGACTTGAGGTTGACACACAGCCAGATATGAACTCAGCTAGCCAACATGTTCATCTAAACTGACTAACGGGTACACCTAAAACAAGCGATTGTAACAAGCACACATAAAATTGCCCTTTTGTGTGGTGTATCCACCATCATTATTTGTAAAGCATTGTGTCATTTTATCGATTCACATCTCATTGAGGTGTATGTCTTTGGAGAGAAAAATGCTATACCAGTCTCGCCGTAAGGTCATCATAATGTGATATCTAGGGTCTTCAGAAGAAGCATACCGTATGACCCGTGTACACTTGACTGACTCTGATTGGACCTATTAATAGCCAGAATATGCATGGATTGTTCGAGGGTCATGTACTGTAGAGATGTAGAGGGTATAACACTTTAGTCCTAAGCTCGGTGACCTTTGCGGTGGCTCATTAAAGCCAAAGGAACGGAGTAGCTGGCACAGTCCAGGAAATCTGTATTTTTTGTGGTATTTTTTTTTTTTACTTCACTACCTCTTACCCTATTTGACCCATAGATATTTATTAGGACAAAATAGTTCAAAATTAGTCACTGCACTTCCAGCTGTTTTCAGATGTATTGCTTTTTAATTGTTACCCTCTCCCTCCACCCCTTTCCTCTTCCCCCTCCTGGGATTGACTGAGTAAGAGATGTTAGACCAAGATGACACCAAAGGGAGAGAAGAAAGATAAATGGCCATAATGGAGGTAGGTGTTTGGCGAGTTGAATTGCGTTCATGTCCCTCCTCCTATCAACAGCACTGATAGATCTGGCATATTGAGCTGCTATTTATGCCCATATTCAATGCATCACAACAGAGAAAACAAAACCAAGGAGGAACACTATCCAAGTCACAAAAAGCAAGTTACCAAAAGCGTCTGCACGTCTCAGAGCCAACTACATAAACAGACTACACACACAAATCACAATGTTCATGATAGGAATGCTTACTTTTTTTTGAGTTATGTCCTTCTTAGTGTGAATAGTATTTTTTTTATATATTCTTTTTAGGGGGTAGATCAGCTTGAATATTGCTGATAGATTGTAGCTTCAATCAATGTAATTGTCTACATCATTTCCAATCCCCCATATATTTTTAGGGTAAATATATTTATAAATATACACATACAGATACCCATATACAGTGCCTTGCGAAAGTATTCGGGCCCCCTTGAACTTTGCGACCTTTTGCCACATTTCAGGCTTCAAACATAAAGATATAAAACTGTATTTTTTTGTGAAGAATCAACAACAAGTGGGACACAATCATGAAGTGGAACGACATTTATTGGATATTTCAAACTTTTTTAACAAATCAAAAACTGAAAAATTGGGCGTGCAAAATTATTCAGCCCCTTTACTTTCAGTGCAGCAAACTCTCTCCAGAAGTTCAGTGAGGATCTCTGAATGATCCAATGTTGACCTAAATGACTAATGATGATAAATACAATCCACCTGTGTGTAATCAAGTCTCCGTATAAATGCACCTGCACTGTGATAGTCTCAGAGGTCCGTTAAAAGCGCAGAGAGCATCATGAAGAACAAGGAACACACCAGGCAGGTCCGAGATACTGTTGTGAAGAAGTTTAAAGCCGGATTTGGATACAAAAAGATTTCCCAAGCTTTAAACATCCCAAGGAGCACTGTGCAAGCGATAATATTGAAATGGAAGGAGTATCAGACCACTGCAAATCTACCAAGACCTGGCCGTCCCTCTAAACTTTCAGCTCATACAAGGAGAAGACTGATCAGAGATGCAGCCAAGAGGCCCATGATCACTCTGGATGAACTGCAGAGATCTACAGCTGAGGTGGGAGACTCTGTCCATAGGACAACAATCAGTCGTATATTGCACAAATCTGGCCTTTATGGAAGAGTGGCAAGAAGAAAGCCATTTCTTAAAGATATCCATAAAAAGTGTTGTTTAAAGTTTGCCACAAGCCACCTGGGAGACACACCAAACATGTGGAAGAAGGTGCTCTGGTCAGATGAAACCAAAATTGAACTTTTTGGCAACAATGCAAAACGTTATGTTTGAAAGAAACACAGCTGAACACACCATCCCCACTGTCAAACATGGTGGTGGCAGCATCATGGTTTGGGCCTGCTTTTCTTCAGCAGGGACAGGGAAGATGGTTAAAATTGATGGGAAGATGGATGGAGCCAAATACAGGACCATTCTGGAAGAAAACCTGATGGAGTCTGCAAAAGACCTGAGACTGGGATGGAGATTTGTCTTCCAACAAGACAATGATCCAAAACATAAAGCAAAATCTACAATGGAATGGTTCAAAAATAAACGTATCCAGGTGTTAGAATGGCCAAGTCAAAGTCCAGACCTGAATCCAATCGAGAATCTGTGGAAAGAACTGAAAACTGCTGTTCACAAATGCTCTCCATCCAACCTCACTGAGCTCGAGCTGTTTTGCAAGGAGGAATGGGAAAAAATGTCAGTCTCTCGATGTGCAAAACTGATAGAGACATACCCCAAGCGACTTACAGCTGTAATCGCAGCAAAAGGTGGCGCTACAAAGTATTAACTTAAGGGGGCTGAATAATTTTGCACGCCCAATTTTTCAGTTTTTGATTTGTTAAAAAAGTTTGAAATATCCAATAAATGTCGTTCCACCTCATGATTGTGTCCCACTTGTTGTTGATTCTTCACAAAAAAATACAGTTTTATATCTTTATGTTTGAAGCCTTTCAGGTTGTCGATATAGGACTCGTTTTACTGTGGATATAGATACTTTTGTATCTGTTTCCTCCAGCATCTTCACAAGGTCCTTTGCTGTTGTTCTGTGATTGATTTGCACATTTCACACCAAAGTACATTCATCTCTAGGAGACAGAACGCGTCTCATTCCTGAGTGGTATGACGGCTGCGTGGTCGCATGGTGTTTATACTTGCGTACTATTGTTTGTACAGACGAACGTGGTACCTTCAGGCATTTTGAAATTTCTCCAAGGATGAACCAGACTTGTGGAGATAGAAATTAGATGTTCTAACCGACTTGCCAAAACTATAGTTTGTTAACAAGAAATTTGTGGAGTGGTTGTAAAACAAGTTTTAATGACTCCAACCTAAGTGTATGTAAACTTCCGACTTCAACTGTATATGGCACAGCTGTACATTTTGTTTGTCCTTAAATTTAGACGTTATGTTGGTGAAAGCCATCACCAGGCAACAATCAAATTTTAAGACAAAATGTTCAGCTGCCTGGTCTCGTGAAACCAAAATAGGCTCCTGTTTATCTGACTGTCCAGCAGTAGTATTGAAGATTAAAGGTGGATAGGATCAGTCAGAGAGTACGTGTTGATAATGTCAGTCAGATCTGTCGGTTAGAGGAGCTCGATTCCTCCCCAGACTGCTATACTTTCCTGATATCTGACCTTTATTGTAATCCACCCATCTTTAATTGTCAGAGTGAACTTTATCTGAAATAGATTAATTATTGTACCCCCTCAGTGCTCCAACCATCTCTTTTCTCTTGAGGTGATGTATATTGATATTTATTTTTTATCTTATTCTTCAGACGCCATCGGTAACCCTAGGGATTTTTACACTTTATTTTTTCAGGAACTAAAAAACTGTCTGAGAGTGAAAGTGTTGGTTGATTTCTCTGTAATTGTTTGAATTTCAATTCTGTCCTTAAACTGACTGAGTTGATTGAATGTAAGTGAATGTAACGTGTCAGTCATAGTAAAGTTGATAGAGTTGTTTGTAGTATCTTGGTAGTAATACATGTGTTCACCTCTTCAACACTTAGGGGCAAACCCCTGACTTGAGATTTACACACACACACACACACACACACACACACACACACACACACACACACACACACACACACACACACACACACACACACACACACACACACACACACACACACACACACACACACACCACTTCACGCACTCCTGCACTTGCCAAACACATGCTTATTGACACACACACGCACACACACACACACACACACACACACACACACACACACACACACACAATCCTGTTCTGTTTCACCTGGAGGGACAGACTGTATACATGCATATACATACCGTCTGCTGACAGTTGAAATCCCATTTTGTTTTCATCTTTACGGTTTCCCTGTTGAGCTTCCATATGTAAAGCCTGCAGCCATTTCTATTATAAAAAATGAATCTCTCCAGAAATAAGTCTCTCACTGTTGCCGCCTGTATTAGACCACCCTCAGCTCCCAGCTGAGCCCTGGACACCATATGTGAATTGATTGCCCCCCATCTATCTTCAGAGTTCGTTCTGTTAGGTGACCTAAACTGGGATATGCTTAACACCCCGGCAGTCCTACAATATAAGCTAGATGCCCTCAATCTCACACAAATTAACAAAGAACCCACCAGGTATAACCCTAAATCCGTAAACATGGGCACCCTAATAGATATTATCCTGACCAACTTGCCCTCCAAACACACCTCTGCTGTTTTCAAACAGGATCTCAGCGATCACTGCCTCATTGCCTGCATCCGCTATGCGTCCGCGGTCAAACGACCACCCCTCATCACTGTCAAACGCTCCCTAAAACACATATGCGAGCAGGCCTTTCTAATCAACCTGGCCAGGGTATCCTTGAAGTATAGTGACCTCATCCCGTCAGTCGAGGATGCCTGGCCGATCTTGAAAAGTAATTTCCTCACCATCTTAAATAAGCATGCCCCTTTCAAAAAATGTAGAACTAAGAACAGGTATAGCCCTTGGTTCACTCCAGACCTGACTGCCCTCGACCAGCACAAAAACATGCTGTGGCCGGACTGCACTAGCATCGGATAGTCCCCGCGATATGCAACTTTTCAGGGAAGTCAAGAACCAATACACACAGTCAGTCAGGAAAACAAAGGCTAGCTATTTCAAACAAAAATGTGCATCCTGTAGCTTTACTTCAAAAAGTTTTGGGACACTGTAAAATCCATGGAGAATAAGAGCACTTCCTCCCAGCGGCCAACTGCACTAAGGCTAGGAAACACTGTCACCACCGATAAATCTATGATAATCGAGAATTTCAAGAAGCATTTCTCTACGGCTGGCCATGCTTTCCTCCTGGCTACCCCAACCCCGGCCAATAGCTACCCCCTGCATCAAGCTTCCCCAGCTTCTCCTTCACCCAAATCCAGATAGCAGATGTTCTGAAAAAGCTGCTAAACCTGGACCGGTACCAATCAGCTGGGCTAGACAATCTGGACACTCTCTTTCTAAAATTACCTGCCGCCATTGTTGCAACCCCTATTACCAGTCTGTTCAACCTCTCTTTCGTATCGTCTGAGATCCCTAAAGATTGGAAAGCTGCTGTGGTCATCCCCCTCTTCAAAGGGGGTGGCACTCTAGACCCAAACTGTTATAGACCTATATCCATCTTGCCCTGCCTTTCTAAAGTCTTTGAAAGCCAAGTTAATAAACAGATCACTGACCATTTCGAATCCCACCGTACCTTCTCCGCTCGGTAATCTGGTGTCCGAGCTGGTCACAGGTGCACCTCAGCCACACTCAAGGTACTAAAAAATATCATAACCGCCATCTAGAAAAGACAATACCGTGCAGCCGTCTTCATCAACCTGTCCAAGGCTTTCGACTCTTGTCAATCACCATATTCTTATTGGCAGACTCAACAGCCTTGGTTTTTCAAATGACTGCCTTGCTTGGTTCAGCAACTACTTCTCAGATAGAGTTCAGTGTGTCAAATTGGAGGGCCTGTTGTCCGGACCTCTGGCAGTCTCTATGGGGGTACCACAGGGTTCAAATCTAGGCATGACTCTTTTCTCTGTATATATCAACTGCTGCGGGTGATTCCCTGATCCACGTCCACGCACACGACACCTTTCTGTATACATCTGGCCCTTCTTTGGACACAGTGTTAACAAACCTCCAAACAAGCTTCAATGCCATACAACACTCCTTCCGAGGCCTCCAACTGCTCTTAAATGCTAGTAAGACTAAATGCATCCTTTTCAACCGATCACTGATTGGGGACACTGCCCTGTGTAGGGTGCCGTCTTTCGGACGGGACGTTAAACGGGTGTCCTGACTCTCTGAGGTCATTAAAGATCCCGTGGCACTTATCGTAAGAGTAGGGGTGTTAACCCTGGTGTCCTGGCTAAAATTCCCAATCTGGCCCTCAGACCATTCACGGTCACCTAATAATCACCAGTTTACAATTGGCTCATTCATCCCCTGTAACTAGTCCCCAGGTTGTTGATGTAAATGAGAATGTGTTCTCAGTCAACTTACCTGGTAAAATAACGGATACATTTTTTTTAAAAATGTACTACCCATCACTGCGACCTGTATGCTCTCGTTGGCTGGCCCTTGCTACATATACGTCTCCAGACCCACTGGCTCCAGGTCATCTTTAAGTCTTTACCAGTATTTCTACTTGCACATCATCATCTGCACATCTATCACTCCAGTGTTAATTTGCTAAATTGTAATTACTTCGCTACTATGGCCTATTTATTGCCTTACCTCCTCACGCCATTTGCACACACTGTACATAGACATATTTCTTTCTTCTTCTATTGTGTTATTGACTGTACAGTACATTTGTTTATTCCACGTGTAACTCTTGTGTTGTTGTTTGTGTCACACTGCGTTGCTTTATCTTGGCCAGGTCGCAGTTGGAAATGAGAACTTGTTCTCAACTGGCCTACCTGATTAAAGAAAGGTGAAATAAAAATTAGAAAATTAAATAAAAATGTGTTTTGTTAACACGACACGGTAAGATGCAGTTTTGATTTATTTTATCACATCTTGTCTCGGGTCTCTCTCTTGATTCCCCTGTTCGCGTTTTTTTTCCCACCCCCTCTGGACATTATGTATGCACCAAGCATGTCAGCCAGTAAATGGAGCATCAAGGTCATCGTTAGCTGCAGGAAGCCTACAGTAATGAACCTTACAATCTAGGATCTAGGAACCAGAATGCCTCAGAAGGCACTGCATTCTTCTCATTACAGCCTGTTAACCTGATAAACAGTCAAAATACAAAATAAGGTAAGACTTTATTTGGGGCTCCCGAGTGGCACAGCAGTCTAAGGCACTGCATCTCAGTGCTAGAGGCATTATTACAGACCCTGGTATGATCCCGGGCTGTATCACAACCAGCTGTGATCGGGAGTCCCATAGGGCGGCGCGCAATTGGAACAGCGTCGTCCAGGTTAGGGGAGGGTTTGGCCTGGGAAGGCCGTCATTGTAAAATAAGAATTTGTTCTTAACTGACTTGCCTAGTTAAATAAATAAAATAACACATTTGGATAGTCCCTCTGTAGATGCTCTACAGACTATCAGTAACATTTCAACTAACTATCTACTAACCCTTATTCTTTACCTAACCCTAACTGTAACCTTAGCAACCAGTTGCTTATCAAAAGATAGTTTGTTGATAGTATGACCATCTGTAGAGCATCTCCAGATGGACAATCCGGACTAACCAAATGAAAAGTGTGACCAAATAGCAATTTTACAATGAATAGGATTATTTGTATTAGCTAGTGTACAACTTTTGACAACATTTGCTACAATGATCTTTATATTTTGGAAAAATACAGCCTTCACGCCTGAAATATTTGTGATGTTTGTTAAAACCTCACTGACTATAGTCATTTGTGTTGTCATCTTTGGGCACGTCTCCCTTGTAGAACACTGTAGTTGTGTAACGATCACTGGAGGTTTACAGGTAAGTGCCAAAATAATGGAAACACTTGAGGAAATGAGGGGTGCAAAGTATATTGAAAGCAGGTACTTCCACACAGGTGTGGTTCATGAGTTAATTAAGCAATTATGTAAAAAAGGCTGGGCAGACCATTATCTTAGCTACCATAGCTATGCCCCCGTAGAATGACAATAGCCTCAGCCACAGGGCACGAGTGGTCACTGAATGGCTTGATGAACATGAAAACGATGTAAACCATATGCCATGGCCGTCCCAGTCACCAGATCTCAACCTAATTGAACACTTATGGGAGATTCTGGAGAGGCGCCTCAGACATCATTTTCCACCACCATCAACAAAACACCAAATTATGGAATTTCTTGTGTAAGAATAGTATCGCATTCCATTTGTAGAATCTATGCCAGGGTGCATTGTAACTGTTCTGGCTCGTGGTGGCCCAATGCCCTATTACAGTTTTTTACAATTGCTATCAAGCGTTTACCTATACTTAAGATACTGTTTCTAAACTCTTAACACAAAAACACGCCTACATCATACAATTAGCCGAATAGTTGTAGCTCAAAACCACATTTTGTTCATTAAATGCCAACTCTACATTTCAAAATGCAAAAAAACTTTCTCTACACACACTAACTCCATCAAAACACGGCAAACCAGACTCCATTTCTAATCGTTCTGTCTAAGCACTAGCACATGTTTTCTATCCAAGAGGAACATACAATCAATCACAGCACAACGACTTTCAAAATACTACCGGTTGATTGGATTTCCAAAAACTGCATTACTTTTCATGTTTCAGTTCTACCTGCATACAATAGACAATTTGAAATACATAGTTTTTTTTATAATACAGTTTCCTTTTACTGTAAAACACTCGACATTTTTTGGTTGATGTCACGTGTGCTCCCTCTCCAGGCTGCTCGTTATGGCGCACACCTGTCACCATTGTTATGTGCATCAGCGCATAATGATACTCACCTGGACTCCATCACCTCCTTTATTACCTGCCCTATATATGTCACTCCCTTAGGATCCTTCCCCATGTGTCATTTTTTTCTGTTCCTGTGTCTTGTCTGTGCGTTGTTCGTGTTTTAGATTATGTTACGTTTATTTATTAAAACACTCTGTAACGTTCGTCGTTAAGGGTAGACCAAGGCGCAGCGGGATTTGAGTTCATCATATTTTATTAAAATGTGAACCAGCAAAAAAAACAATAAACAATACAACGAATGAAAAGCTTCATCGTGCAAAAATACATGCAACCAAACAAATACAAGATCCCACAACTGAAGGTGGGAAAAAAAGGGCTGCCTAAGTATGATCCCCAATCAGAGACAACGATTGACAGCTGCCTCTGATTGGGAACCATACTAGGTTAACAAAGAAAAAGAAAACATAGATATACAAAAACTAGAGTACCCACCCTAGTCACACCCTGACCTAACCAAAATATAGAGAATTAACAGGGATCTCTAAGGTCAGGGCGTGACACACTCACTCCCTGAACTTGATTCCCCACTCTTAGTGCACACGTTACAGTTGAGTGTCGAATGTGTGCATTTTTGGTAACATACTATCTAAAAGTGAATGAGTCATCTTTACTTTATAGAATGTACAGTAGAAAAAATATAGTAAGTGACAGAATTGCTGCAGTAAAATCTTTATTAGCAACATGAAATTGCTGCCAGTGATCAACACATCCAACATACATGGCCTTTGGTTCAACAACACATCCAAAATACATGGCCTTTGGTTCAACAACACATCCAACATACATGGCCTTTGGTTCAACAGCACATCCAACATACATGGCCTTTGGTTCAACAGCACATCCAACATACATAGCCTTTGGTTCAACAACACATCCAACATACATGGCCTTTGGTTCAACAACACATCCAAAATACATGGCCTTTGGTTCAACAACACATCCAACATACATGGCCTTTGGTTCAACAACTTATCTAACATACATGGCCTTTGGTTCAACAACACATCCAACATACATGGCCTATGGTTCAACAACACATCCAACATACATAGCCTTTGGTTCAACAACACATCCAACACACATGGCCTTTGGTTCAACAACACATCCAACACACATGGCATCTGCCTGGTCCAACTACTCTACTCCTCAGCCTGGTTCAGCTACTCCTCTGCCTGGTCCAACTACTCCTCCCCCTTTGTCCAGCTACTCCTCTGCCTGGTCCAACTACTCTACTCCTCAGCCTGGTCCAGCTACTCTTCTCCTGGTCCAACTACTCCTCCCCCTTTGTCCAGCTACTCCTCAGCCTGGTCCAGCTACTCCTCTCCCTGGTCCAACTACTCCTCTCCCTGGTCCAGCTACTCCTCTACCTGGTCCAACTACTCCTCTCCCTGGTCCAGCTACTCCTCTGCCTGGTCCAACTACTCCTCTCCCTGGTCCAGCTACTCCTCTGCCTGGTCCAACTACTCCTCTCCCTGGTCCAGCTACTCCTCTGCCTGGTCCAACTACTCCTCTCCCTGGTCCAGCTACTCCTCTCCCTGGTTCAACTATTCCTCTCCCTTATCCAGACATTATCCAGACATGATTTTGTCTCTCTCTCCTCCTCTGTGTTGTTCTGTATCCACATTGAACAAAATCAACACATCCAACATACATAGCCTTTGGTTCAACAACACATCCAACACACATGGCCTTTGGTTCAACAACACATCCAACACACATGGCATCTGCCTGGTCCAACTACTCTACTCCTCAGCCTGGTTCAGCTACTCCTCTGCCTGGTCCAACTACTCCTCCCCCTTTGTCCAGCTACTCCTCTGCCTGGTCCAACTACTCTACTCCTCAGCCTGGTCCAGCTACTCTTCTTCTGGTCCAACTACTCCTCCCCCTTTGTCCAGCTACTCCTCAGCCTGGTCCAGCTACTCCTCTCCCTGGTCCAGCTACTCCTCTCCCTGGTCCAGCTACTCCTCTCCCTGGTCCAGCTACTCCTCTGCCTGGTCCAACTACTCCTCTCCCTGGTCCAGCTACTCCTCTGCCTGGTCCAACTACTCCTCTCCCTGGTCCAGCTACTCCTCTCCCTGGTTCAACTATTCCTCTCCCTTATCCAGACATTATCCAGACATGATTTTGTCTCTCTCTCCTCCTCTGTGTTGTTCTGTATACACATTGAACAAAATCAATCCAAAGAGTCCCCCTTTTTACTGTGTATGTCCATGTAATTGAAAGAACTTCAACACCTGGCTATGTCTCTGATTGAGATTGAAATCCGCTGTGGTTAGCCAATTTTACACAATGTACAGTACATCAGCTATTTCTCAATGTTTCAATGATCTGTTCATTCAAAAATGCTTATCAGCTGTTTCATTGTTGCAGAAGTAGAGGCTTTATACTATATTCAAGGTGTTGAACATTGCGTCTTTATTTCTGGAATGTTGTGTGCAAACATTTGTAAATAAGACAATAAATATCCATAATGTTGGTATTGGGTAAGCTTGTATGTAAATAAAATGTAAGCATTTTAGGAACGTGTTAATTAACTGCATATTGCTGTGAAAACAGCATGAATTGTGTTAATGGTATGGTCCTCAACAGACGGAATGTTGTGCTAATTGTGTTTAGAGTTTTGAAAATGTGACTACAGATTGGACAAAAGGATGTTAGCGATTGTAAAAAAAAAAACTGTAAGACACTTTATGTTGGTGTTTCCCTTATTTTGGTAACCCAGCAAACCAAAATTGGTTCTGTGAAAGTTCCCAGAACATTCATTAGGTTGCGGCAAATTTTCTCACAACAAAATAAAACTGTCCAGTTGTGCTGATAATTCTACAATGTTTGTATAAAACATGTGCCTGATGTTGCAAGAACATTACCAGCATACCTAAATGAGAACGTTTGAAGAATGGTGGTTATTCTGTGGTGGTTGTTGCAGATGTTGTGCACAACATTTTAGTGAATGTTAGGAGAATGTTCCAAGGATATTTCATTTAAAACGTTTCCAGATGTTTTTTGTTTTTTTAATCAAAAACGTTATTTGTATATTAGGGTGTTATCATCGTAATGTTAGATAAAACCCTAACTTGAACTTAATGGGAACTTAATGGGAACTTAATACACAGTATGCTGGAAATACAGTATTCCCAAATGCCTCCTCTGATCTGATTTCTTTCAAGTGTGCCACAGTTACTACAACTACCACTGAGCCTTGAGCGGGTTTACTTTGTTGTTGAGTTGTGTTGCCGCACCTACGGATCAGTCAGGGAGCATTTACATTTCACGGGAAGATCCCAGACAAGTTTGATTCCATGACCAGCCATTCTGGCTCCGCAGCTCCCCAGGCAAAGCCAACATGGCCATCAGTTTCCACACAGGAAGTGTCAGAAGATGCCAGAGGGCAGCGACAGGTTGCCTGTCTGACTGTTCCTTCCGCACCATTAGAGAGCAATGCTGCTCCCAGGGGCCATTTAACTCACTTTAAGTCTCCCTGGCATGTGTGATACTGTGACCATGGTGAGATATCACCAGCAGCACTGCCACTGACTGAAAGAAGTACCATGTCATAGATGTGAGAAGGATTGTGTTGAGAGATCTTGAGAGATCAATCATCCATGTCCAGATTCAAATCACATAGTATGATAACCTGCCCTAGGACTAGACATATTGCAGCTGCTTTGTAAACCAAATGACAAACATAAATCAAATCTAATTTTATTAGTCACATAAACATGGTTAGCAGATGTTAATGCGAGTGTGGCGAAATGCTTGTGCTTCTAGTTCCGACCGTGCAGTAATTCTAACAATTAATCTAACAATTTCACAACAACTACCTCATACACACAAGTGTAAAGGAATGAATAAGAATATGTACATATAAATATATGGATGAACGATGGCCGAACGGCATAGTCAAGATGCAGTAGATGGTATAGAGTACAGTATATACATATGAGATGAGTAATGTAGGGTATGTAAACATTATATTATGTGGCATTGTTTAAAGTGACTAGTGATACATTTATTACATCCATTTTTTATTACATTTTTTATTATTAAAGTGGCTAGAGATTTGAGTCAGTATGTTGGCAGCAGCCACTCAATGTTAGTGATGGCTGTTTAACAGTCTGATGGCTTTGAGAAACTGTTTTTCAGTCTCTCGGTCCCTGCTTTGATGCACCCGTACTGACCTCGCTTTCTGGATGATAGCGGGGTGAACAAGCAGTGGCTCGGGTGGTTGTTGTCCTTGATGATCTTTTTGGCTTTCCTCTGATATCAGATGCTGCAGGTGTCCTGGAGGGCAGGTAGTTTGTCCCCGGTGATACGTTGTGTAGACCTCACTACCCTCTGGAGAGCCTTACGGTTGTGGGCAGAGCAGTTGCCATACCAGGCGGTGATGCAGCCCGACAGGATGCTCTCGATTGTGGATCTGTAAAAGTTTGAGTGTTTTTGGTGACAAGCCAAATTTCTTCAGCCTCCTGAGTTTGAAGAGGCGCTGTTGCACAATCTTCACCACGCTGTCTGTGTAGGTGGACCAATTCAGTTTGTCTGTGATGTGTACGACAAGGAACTTAAAACTTTCCACATTCTCCACTACTGTCCCGTCGATGTGGATAGGTGGGGTGCTCCCTCTGCTGTTTCCTGAAGTCCACCATCATCTCCTTTGCTTTGCTGACGTTGAGTGTGAGGTTATTTTCCTGACACCCCACTCCGAGGGCCATCACCTCCTCCCTGTAGGCCATCTCGTTGTTGTTGGTAATCAAGCGTACCACTGTAGTATCATCTGCAAACTTCATGATTGAGTTGGAAGTGTGCAATGCCACGCAATCTTGGGTGAACAGGTAGTATAAATTGAGGGCTGAGGGGGAGGGCTGCACCTTTGTGGGGCCCCAGTGTTGAGGATCAGTGGGGTGGAGATGTTGTTTCCTACCCTCACCACCTGGGGGTGACCCATCAGGAACTCAGTTGCACAGGACGGGGTCGAGACCCATGGTCTCGAGCTTAATGACGAATTTCGAGGGTACTATGGTGTTAAATGCTGAGCTGTAATCGATGAACAGCATTCTTACACAGGTATTCCTCTTGTCCAGATGGGTTAGGGCAGTGTGCAGTGTGGTTGCGATTGCGTGTGGACCTATTGGGGCGGTAAGCAAATTGGAGTGGGTCTAGGGTGTCAGGTAGGGTGGAGGTGATATGATTCTTGACTAGTCTCTCAAAGCACTTCATGATGATGAAATTGAGTGCAATGGGGCGATAGTCGTTTAGCTCAGTTACCTTAGCTCTCTTGGGAAAATAACATAACATCAACATACCAATTCTCATAACATCATGCATATCCATGCCAATACATGATTTTAGTGTTTTTTTTATTTTGTATATATATTTTGCATCACACTACTCACAGGTATTTGACATAGTGACATGAAAGATTGAATCAAATAACCTCTAGATCTCTAACGTAAAAGGCAATCCTGTGTGACAGATTATTAATGAGATATGACTTGCGTCCCAAATGGCACACTACTCCCTGACCTTAACCCTATTGGCCCTGGTTAAAAGTAGTGCACTATCAAGGGAATAGGGTGCCTTTTGGGATGCACATACAGACAGAAGAATCACACGAATTAAGAACATGAGAGCAACGAAGCTGCTCATTATCATTCAAAAGGAGATGTAAGACAATGACCTTTCCTCTGTCTGCATGCTAAAGCCATGTTGTATTGCTAAATCACAAGTGGACGATCATTAGTCACAGGTTTGAATGAAGAAAAACCCCTAGACTTTTACCATTCAGGATTATACATTCAAGAAATCATGGACCTTGTGATGAAGGCTTGTTTAAAGTGTGTATTCAACCTAATATAATGGCTTTTCTTTATTTTTTTCCTGATGATAAAAACAAATCTGTCCAGGGAGGTTCTCTTCAGCACTGTTCAACCAATTCAGTAAATATTGATAAAGAGTTAAGATGGAGTGTTGCCTTGTTACTGTCCAATAGTGGATGTCATGTCACAGGCTCTCTTTACATTTCCCCTGAAAACCGGATGCATCCGGTCTCTGCCGACCTGCTGAGGATGGTGCATATGCTACCTGAGATGTTTTTAATTGAATTGGATGTAGGGACGTCAGTGCTGACATATCATTCTCTCCTTCAGAGAACCGAGGTTACTCAAGAGTAACCAATACGCTTGGGTCACCCTTCAGTCTGTTCTGTTGTTCTCAACCGTCTGAAACAAGTAACACAAAGCACCAGTGGACCAACTGGACCAGATTCCAGAGGAATTGAGTACAGTTTCAGTTTGGTCACCTCTAAGGCTGCCTGTCAAACCATACATACAGTGCATTCTGAAAGTATTCAGACACCTTCGCTTTTTGCATTTTTTAAAGCTTTACAACCTTATTCTAAAATAGTAATAATCTTCATCCATCAACACGCAATAGCCCATAATGACGAAGCGAAACAGATTTTTTAAATGTATTTATCAAATGTATAAAAAAATTAAACAGAAATACCTTATTTACATAAGTATTCAGACCATTTCCTATGAGACTCGAAATTGAGCTCAGGTGCATCCTGTTTCCATTGATCATCCTTGAGATGTTTCTACAACTTGATTGGAGTCCACCTGTGGTAAATTCAATTATTTGGACATATTTTGGAAAGGTACACACCTGTCTACATAAGGTCCCACAGTTGACAGTGCATGTCAGAGCAGCAAAAACCAAGCCATGAGGTCGAAGGAATTGTCCGTAGAGCTCTGAGACAGGATTGTGTCAAAGCACAGATCTGGGGAAGGGTACCAAAAAATATCTGCAGTAATGTCTGCAGTCCCCAAGAACACAGTGGCCTCCATCATTCTTAAATGGAAGAAGTTTGGAACCACCAAGACTCTTCCTAGAGCTGGTCACCCGGCCAAACTGAGCAATCAGGGGACAAGTGCCTTGGCCAGGGAGGTGATCAAGAACCCAATAGTCACTTTGACTGAGCTCCAGAGTTTGTCTGTGGAGAAGGGAGAACCTTCCAGAAGGACATCCATCTCTGCAGGACTCCACCAATCAGGCCTTTATGATAGATAGGTCAGACGGAAGCCATTCCTCAGTAAAAGGCACATGACAGCACGCTTGGAGTTTGCCAAAAGGCACCTAAAGGACTCTCAGACCATGAGAACCAAGATTCTCTGGTCTGATGAAACCAAGATTGAACTCTTTGGCCTGAATGCCAAGCATCACGTCTGGAGGAATCCTGGCACCGTCCCTACGGTGAAGCATGGTGGTGGCATCATCATGCTGTGGGGATGTTTTTCAGCGGCAGGGACTGGGAGACTAGTCAGAATCGAGGGAAAGCTGAACAGAGAAAAGTACAGAGTTCTTTGATGAAAACCTGGGGCGAAGGTTCACCTTCCAACAGGACAACATCCCCAAGCACACAGCCAAGACAATGCAGGAGTGGTTTAGAGATAAGTCTCTGTATGTCCTTGAGTGGCCCAGCCAGAGCCCGGACTTGAACCTGATTGAACATCTCCGGAGAGACCTGAAAATAGCTGTGCAGCGATGCTCTCCATACATCCTCAAAGAGGTTGCAAGGATTTGCAGAGAATAATCTGAGGATCTCCCCAAATAAAACTGTGTCAAACTTGTAGCATCATATCTAAGAAGACTCGAGGCTGTAAATGCTGCCATAGGTGCTTCAACAAAGTACTGAGTAAAGGGTCTGAAAATGTATGTAAATGTAATATTTCCATTTTTTATTTTATATACATTTGCAAAAATGTTTTTGCTTTGTCATTATGGAGTATTGTGTGTAGATTGATGAGGAAAATAAATAAGTAATACTTTTAGAATAAGGCTGTAACATAACAAAATGTGGGAAAAGTCAAGGGGTCTGAATACTTCCCGAATGCACTGTACATACAGTAGGCCTACCTTCTCATTCCCAGACTAATAACTCAGATGTCAAGCTAGAGTTGACCTTCTGGGTGACCTCAATTCAACCTATCAAAGATTATGTGTGCCCCCTGCTAGCCTCCCCTCAGCCAGTGGACACCAGGGTCTGACGCTCACCCAATTATCCTCATTCTGGAGCTGGCTGGATGATTGCCAGGCAGTAAAAGCACATATTTCTGGTCTTTATGCATATTAGGTACAAGCAACAAAAACATATGAAAAATGTTACAACAACAGAGTAAAATCTTTCTAGCAGCCCTGTGTCACGTATTATTGTCCCCCTCAACATCCACATCTGTGATAATATTGGCGGATTGTCAACAAACTCTCACACACAGTGTTGTTGTCATTGATTTGGTGTGTGTGTGTGTGTGTGTGTGTGTGTGTGTGTGTGTGTGTGTGTGTGTGTGTGTGTGTGTGTGTGTGTGTGTGTGTGTGTGTGCGTGTGTGTGTGTGTGTGTGTGTATTTAGAACCCAGCCTCAGTACTAAGCCTTAATTTAACAAAAGCTACCCCCTGTGGTGAGGGTGGGGTACAGTGTAGACACAGATGAAAGATGCTCTGTCCTACTTTGCTTGTGTTTTTTGTGTACATGTGTGTATTTGTGCCTGCCTGTGTGTGTGTGTGTGTGTGGCTGTGCGCGTTGTGTGTGTGAGTGCGTGCGCGTACATGCATGAATGTTTGCATGCAAGTTAGTGTGTGTATTTGCCTGTACGTGTTTTCGCTTGAATATCTCAGCCAAGTAAAGTGTTGATTAGGACTCACACTGTGTGTCTCTGTAGCAATTAACCTATACTCAAAATTGCTAATTAGTCTGTTTTACTCTATCTCTCCTCTCTCTCTCACACTCACACACTCTCTCTCTCCTCTCTCACTCACACTCACACACACACACACACACACACACACACACACACACACACACACACACACACACACACTCACTCACTCACTCGCTCTTGCTCTCATTCAGACTGGCAAGGACATCCAAGAGCTCAAGGCAAAAGAAATTGGCCACAAAAACCCCCAGATACAGTTCCTGAAATCTTTGGTTGAATTTTATTTGTCATGTCATGACTCAAAGGAAGTATATTTTTTAAGAAAGGAACATTACTGAATTCTCGGGTACTGAAAACTGTTTCTGGAATCCCATAATGTGAGTTACCTCTCTACCCTGTATGTTTTCTGCCACTGTTGCTATGGTTTTTGATGAATATCCCTAATGACAACGATATGGCGGTCACCTAAGTCAGAAAATGAAACATTCTCCTCTGCATTGAATTATCGAGAAAGCACAGAGCATTTACCTACAATCCAAGGAAATATAATGAACTTCTTTGGCATTACATGACATACAGTTCTCTTTAAATCAAAGGTTAAATAGGGGGTGCTTATATTTGTGCTGTTCCACACATGTAACATGACTCATGGTAAGAACAAGATGCAAACACAGGCGGCAGACATTTAGAATCTCAGATGTCTATTAAAAAACAGGGGGCAGGCAAATGTCAGGTCAAGGGCAGGCAGTGGTCACTAATCCAAGGCAGAGTTAATCAAGGGCAGAACGGCACGAAGGCTCAGGGCAGGCAGAATGATCAGAACCGGGAAGACTAGAAAACAGAAACTAGAGATACTGGAAAATGTGAAAACAAGCTGGTAAGACTTGAAAAGACAAGTACACAGGGAATAATAGGGGAAAATCGGAGACACCTGGTGGAGGGGTGGAGACAAGCACAAGACAGGTGAAAGATTAGGGTGTGACAACATGTACAAGTATGTAGCCTGTACAAGTGTGTGGTGTGAAATGGAAATATGTGTCTAGCATATCCAAATTCCCCCTGAGACACCCTCAGAGAGGGTTAATGCCTCTTCATCAGTGAGTGGTATTTATGCTGAACTGTAAAAGGCCCTGAAAGAATTGTGGGAAAGGATATTAGTGATTATAGTTATTACATACAGGCATGTAGGCTTTGTATGGTTATGGCTGAAGAACATTTCAGATTTTTTTTTAAATAGCTGCGGGAAATATTGTCAAAGATTTTTCAATGAATACTGTGTATTCAGAGGAAGCTGGAGCTATAGGAGGACTGGCCCATTGTAATTGATTCCATTCCAGCCATTACAATGAGCCTGTCCGCCTATAGCTAGTCCCACCAGCCTACTCCAAGTGAATTGTAGGCCATTTCTGTCATACTGCAGTATGACAAAGTCAACAAAGCTCCCAAGCTGCATATTCTTACCTTGTGTGCTGAACTCCCAGACATTTTCAGTGGGTACATGCAAGCCTTGGTGAGGGTACTCACACACCTATCTCTCAATTAATCGTAGGTCTAAGAGTAACATTCATTAACTACATTTTACAATTACGTCAATTAGCAGACGCTCCAGAGCGCATACATTTTCATAATGGTTCCCCGTGGGAATGGAACCCACAACCCTGGCATTGCAAGAGCCATGCTCTACCAAGACTACTAGCTTAAAATTGTCTAAACAAAATATCTGAAATTTAACAGCAAATCATATTCACCGATATGGCCTGACATCATCGCAAGTCATTTTCCCTTCTTACTTTCCCAATCAACAGACTCTCAGTGGAACTTTAAAGGACATTCCATTCTGTGGTGCTATGCAGCTGGAACAGGAGCTGGGAATGCAACGTCTTGATTTTAGTTGACAGGTTTCCTTCGCACTGCGGCTTGCGTTCCTTGTGAGCTGCAGTGGATCCCATGTTTATAGACCAGAGGTCTCTCTCCGAGCAGCTCAAGGACATTAGATGGAGTTACAGCCGTTTATTTCTGCTGCACTGCTCCTCGATGGGTTTGCTGGAGAGAAAAGCAGGCGCTGTGCTAAAGAGAAACCCTTTCTGGGAATTGTGTGTTATACCACTACGGTGTCAGAGACACTAAAGTTTGTCAACCAAATCAGGAGAGTTGTAAATCATATATGTTAATATAGTACAGTCAAATATTGTGTAATTATACAGTACATAGCATATACAACCCATAATTATCCTTCCCTGGGACATAAATAGAGCATTTGACAAATACATTTAGAAATAATGGAGATAATAGATCCCCAAAAAATAGATAGTGAGATAAAAGTGATCATATCAATGGAGCCCCTCCTATTTGTTTCATCAACTGGGTTGGCTACATCCAAACCAGGTCATTCATATTTACACGTTACCCGGGGAGGGAAACCACATGATTGTAAACGTCCTGGAGTTATCATTTTCTTTCAGCAGGTACACTTGAGGTGTATCCCCGCACGGGGTGTGAAGATGGTGCTGGGGGTTGATTCGTGACATACATTCATACATCTACCACTTTCAAATCATGTTTTGTTAGCACTTTTAATTTAATTTATTGGGCATTTATTTATTTATTTTATTTTTCATTATTTCACCTTTATTTAACCAGGTAGGCAAGTTGAGAACAAGTTCTCATTTACAATTGCGACCTGGCCAAGATAAAGCAAAGCAGTTCGACACATACAACAACATAAAGTTACACATGGAGTAAAAAAAACATAAAGTCAATAATGCAGTAGAAAAATAAGTCTATATACATTGTGAGCAAATTAGGTGAGATAAGGGAGGTAAAGGCAAAAAAATAAAAAATAAATAAAGGCCATTGTGGCGAATTAAATACAATATAGCAAGTAAAACACTGGAATGGTAGATTTGCAGTGGAAGAATGTGCAAGGTAGAGATAGAAATAATGGAGTGCAAAGGAGCAAAATAAATAAATACAGTAGGGGGAGAGGTAGTTGTTTGAGCTAAATTATAGAGGGGCTATGTACAGGTGCAGTAGTCTGTGAGCTGCTCTGACAGCTGGTGCTTAAAGCTAGTGAGGGAGATAAGTGTTTCCAGTTTCAGAGATTTTTGTAGTTTGTTCCAGTCATTGGCAGCAGAGAACTGGAAGGAGAGGCGGCCAAAGGGAGAATTGATTTTGGGGGTGACCAGAGAGATATACCTGCTGGAGCGCGTGGTACAGGTGGGGTGGTGCTATGGTGACCAGCGAGCTGAGATAAGGGAGGACTTTACCTAGCAGGGTCTTGAAGATGTCCTGGTGCCAGTGGGTTTGGCGATGAGTATGAAGCGAGGGCCAGCCAACAAGAGCGTACAGGTCGCAGTGGTGGGTAGTATATGGGGCTTTGGTGACAAAACAGATGGCATTGTGATAGACTGCATCCAATTTATTGAGTATGGTATTGGAGGATATTTTGTAAATGACATCGCCGAAGTCGAGGATCGGTAGGATGGTCAACTTTACAAAGGTATGTATGGCAGCATGACTGAAGGATGCTTTGTTGCGAAATAGGAAGCCAATTCTAGATTTAACTTTGGATTGGAGATGTTTGATGTGAGTGGAAGGAGAGTTTACAGTCTAACCAGACACCTAGGTATTTGTAGTTGTCCACATATTCTAAGTCAGAACCGTCCAGAGGAGTGATGTTGGATGAGCAGGCAGTGTCCCAGGTGCAGGCAGCGATCGGTTGAAGAGCATTCATTTAGTTTCACTTGTATTTAAAAGCAATTGGAGTCCACGGAAGGAGAGTTGTATGGCATAGAAGCTCGTCTGGAGGGTTGTTAATTAACACAGTGTCCAAAGAAGGGCCAGAAGTATACAGAATGGTGTCGTCTGCGTAGAGGTGGATCAGAGACTCACCAGCAGCAAGAGCGACATCATTGATGTATATAGAGAAGAGAGTTGGTCCAAGAATTGAACCCTGTGGCACCCCCATAGAGACTGCCAGAGGACCGGACAACAGGCCCTCCGATTTGACACACTGAACTCTATCAGAGAAGTAGTTGGTGAACCAGGCGAGGCAATCATTTGAGAAACCAAGGCTATCGAGCCTGCCGATGAGGATGTGGTGATTGACAGTCGAAAGCCTTGGCCAGGTCAATGAATACGGCTGCACAGTATTGTTTCTTATCGATGGCGGTTAAGATATAGTTTAGGACCTTAAGAGTGGCTGAGGTGCACCCATGACCAGCTCTGAAACAAGATTGCATAGCGGAGAAGCTATGGTGGGATTCGAAATGATCGGTAATCTGTTTGTTGGCTTGTCTTTCGAAGACCTTAGAAAGGCAGGGTAGGATAGATATAGGTCTGTAGCAGTTTGGGTCAAGAGTGTTCCCCCCTTTGAAGAGGGGGATGACCGCAGCTGCTTTCCAATCTTTGGGAATCTCAGACGACACGAAAGAGAGGTTGTACAGGCTAGGGGTTGCAACAATTTCGGCAGATAATTTTAGAAAGAAAGGGTCCAGATTGTCTAGCCCAGCTGATTTGTAGGGGTCCAGATTTTGCAGCTCTTTCAGAACATCAGCTGACTGGATTTGGGAGAAGGATACATGGGGAAGGCTTGGGCGAGTTGCTGTGGGGGGTGCAGTGCTGTTGACCGGGGTAGGGGTAGCCAGGTGGAAAACATGGCCAACCGTAGAAAAATGCTTATTGAAAATCTCAATTATAGTGGATTTATCGGTGGTGACAATGTTTCCTATCCTCAGTGCAGTGGGCAGCTGGGAGGAGGTGTTCTTATTCTCTATGTACTTTACAGTGTCCCAGAACCTTTTTGAGTTTGTGTTGCAGGAAGCAAATTTCTGCTTGAAGAAGCTAGCCTTGGCTTTTCTAACTGTCTGTGTATATTTGTTTCTACCTTCCCTGAAAAGTTGCATATCATGGGGGCTGTGCGATGCTAATGCAGAACGCTATAGGATGTTTTTGTGTTGGTTATGGGTAGTCAGGTCTGGAGAGAACCAAGGGCTATATCTGTTCCTGGTTCTAAATTTCTTGAATGGGGCATGCTTATTTAAGATGGTGAGGAAGGCATTTTTTTTTTAATAACCAGGCATCCTCTACTGACGGGATGAGATCAATATCCTTCCAGGATACCCCGGCCAGGTGGATTAGAAAGGCCTGCTCGCAGAAGTGTTTCAGGGAGCGTTTGACAGTGATGAGTGGAGGTCGTTTGACCGCTGACCCATTACAGATGCAGGCAATGAGGCAGTTATCGCTGAGATCTTGGTTGAAAACAGCAGAGGTGTATTTAGAGGGCAAGTTGGTTAGGATGATATCTATGAGGGTGCCCGTATTTACGGCTTTGGGGTGGTACCTGGTAGGTTCATAGATAATTTGTGTGAGATTGAGGGCATCAAGCTTAGATTGTAGGATGGCTGGAGTGTTAAGCATGTTCCAGTTTAGGTCGCCTAGCAGCACGAGCTCTGAAGATAGATGGGGGGCAATCAGTTCACATCTGGTGTCCAGAGCACAGCTGGGGGCAGAGGGTGGTCTATAGCAGGCGGAAACGGTGAGAGACTTGTTTTTAGAGAGGTGGATTTTTAAAAGTATAAGTTCAAATTGTTTGGGTACAGACCTGGATAGTAGGACAGAACTCTGCAGGCTATATTTGCAGTAGATTGCAACACCGCCCCCTTTGGCCGTTCTATCTTGTCTGAAAATATTGTAGTTAGGGATGAAGATTTCAGAATTTTTGGTGGTCTTCCTAAGCCAGAATTCAGACACGGCTAGAACATCCGGATTGGCAGAGTGTGCTAAAGCCGTGAATAAAACAAATTTAGGGATTACAGTTACAGATGTCATCAAAAGAGAGCGCCTGGGGAATAAGAGTGGAGCTAGGAACTGCAGGGCCTGGATTCACCTCTACATCACCAGAGGAACAGAGGAGGAGTAGGATAAGGGTACAGCTAAAAGCTATGAGAGTTGGTCATTTAGAATGTCCAGAACAGAGAGAAAAATGAGGTTTCTGGGGGCAATGAAATAGGTTCAAGGTATAATGTACAGACAAAGGTATGATAGGATGTGAATACAGTGGCGGTAAACCTAGGTATTGCGTGATGATGAGAGAGATATTGTCTCTAGAAACATCATTGAAACCAGGTGATGTCATCGCATGTGTGGGTGGTGGAACTGAAAGGTTGGATAAGGTATAATGAGCAGGGCTAGAGGCAATACAGTGAAATGAGCCAATAAACACTAACCAGAACAGCAATGGACAATGCTTATTGACATTAAGGAGAGGCATGCTTAGTCGAGTGATCATAAGGGCCCAGTGAGTAGTGAGGTTGGTTGGGGTCACGGCAATTCAGACAGCTAGCCAGCAGCTAGGGACAGACAGCAGCTAGGGCATACCTGTGAGACGGTGTTGTTTATTGCCTCTGCGCGTCTCTTCGTTGCCATTTGTTTCCTACTGCATAATACATGAGCTTTGTGTACATTAAACACGTAGAGGGATGTGGTGAACTGAAAATCAATACAATCTCCTCCGGCTCTCACTATCTCCCTGTCTTCCTCCCACTTTGACAGGTCTTTACCTGGCCCTGATTAGATCCCTTGGCATCCTAAGGGCGATGCTCGCTTGCATGATAATGTTGTCCACTTAGAATAGAGAACAGGGGCCTCAGGTGAAGAGAGAGTGAGAAAGAAAAAGAGAAATAGAAAAAGAGAGAGGCAAAAACTTTGTCCTCTGTTAAGAACCTTTCAAATAATTTTGTTGGATTGCTGCTTGCTTCCATCTTCTCTCTTTATCTGGAGTCACAGGAAGGGGCATGACGTTACATTAATGGCATGATAATTACGGGTGACCCCATTAACCACAGGATAGTTCTACGGGAGAGAAGAAGAGCTCTAGATGATTATGTCCTTGCTAAGGGTTTTCAATGCGCTCATTAACCAATCCTAAAACTCCTAAACTTTAATTCGTAATGAAAAGGAGGAAATTAACATGACATTTTAGGGGGATTTAATAAAGCATGTATGTCTTTGACATAGCAATGCAAAATGTTTCCACCAATCCTAGTTTTTGTTCAGTATCAATATTAAAATCAACTTAGTGTTCAATAAATACAGTATATCGGTCTGCATGTACTCCTGCAATTGGAACGCTGAAATATTAGTTGGGTATACAAAATATAAATTTTTATGAGATTCAGTGGAATAGACAGTATGTCTGCCAAATATTTATTTTTTAAATGTCCTTAAAAATAAATGAGAATGCATAAGACCTTTTGGTCATGTGTGAATCCTTTCTTTTTAGAAAGTTGTTCTCATTATCTCTTGTAACATGTGACCATACCACGGGTTTATTGACAGGGGTCAGAGGCCTGATTCAGCACTCTGCGACTAGAATACCAATTGTATTAGACTATCTATAAACCAAGCAACAGCTGTAACCATGTGAACATGTAGCTTTCAATTACTGTGGTAGAATGTAGAACTTAGAACATTAAACTGCTGAATGGAAGCCCTAGAACATAGGTAACAAGCTCATTCCACGGAAGGCCAAGTGTCTGTGGGTTTCTGTCAAAGGAATTGAACAATTCCTATATGTGTTCATTATCCAATTCAATTAAAATAATTCTGTCTGTTTCTATGAATTTGTAAGATCCTTATTTGCATGAAATAGACAGAGACCAGTCTATCAAAATTAGCCAATAGCATTTATTCTCGAGAGCGCGCTGCTCATAGAACCCTGTACAACAGTTTATATATATAATATGATGTCATAGGTTTAAAATGTCCTTCCTCCTCTCGACCAGGACAAAGCAGGTTCAAAAGTTCATTCCAATTCACTAGCGCACATACATGACACACAATATATCTGGATTAACTCCTGAAGTCTCACCATAATTTATTACCACTTTAGCAGACAGTTCCAGATAAGGAAAACCTGGAGAGGCTCTCGCTGTCTTATTTGATCGCCACAGAGTTATAGTTGAGCAGGTTCAAACATAGGTTAATGACCCTCTTTGCTTACTTAAGACACACACACATTCCTTCCTACACAATGGTTATCATTTCCAATTACCCCTTGTCCATGCTACATAACCTCTTTCTTAGGAACTAACATTATTAATCAGATATTGTAAAACAGGGTAGAGTTTAATTAGTTATAGTTCTATTTAAATGTAAATATTGTTTAGTCATTATTCATAAAATTTAAAAGTTTCCCCACCTCCCTTGTACTTGATTGATGAATTAAGGTGACTAATTAGTAAGGAACACCCCACACCTGGTTGTTTAGGGCTTATTACAGTTTTTCTCAATTGCTAAAACACTAAAACCCATTGGCTGAACAAAGTTCTCAGTTGCCTGGACTCATTTAGCTAATTATGCAGTCTGTTGTTAATACCTTAACCTCTAGTGACACCCCATCCCGTGAACGGGACCGTTTTCATCATCTTACACTAATTAGCATAACGCAACGGACATAAATCTTCCTAGAAAATATTCCTATTCATGAAAATCACAAGTGAAATATATTGGAACACAGCTTAGCCTTTTGTTAATCACCCTGTCATCTCAGATTTTCTAAATATGCTTTACAGCCAACGCTAGACAAGCATTTGTGTAAGTTTATAATAGCCTAGCATAGCATTATGCCTTGCTAGCAGCAAGCAACCTTGTCACGGAAATCAGAAAAGCAATAAAATTAAATCGTTTACCTTTGATGAACTTCGGATGTTTTCACTCACGAGACTCCCAGGTAGATAGCCAAAGTTCATTTTTTTCCCAAAATATTATTTTTGTAGGCGAAACAGCTCCGTTTGTTCTCCACGTTTGGCTGAGAAATCGCCCGGAAATTGCAGTCACCACAACTGCAATTTTTTTTCCAAATTAGCTCCATAATATCGACAGAAACATGGCAAATGTTGTTTAGAATCCATCCTCAAGGTGTTTTTCTAATATCTATTCGATAATATATCCGTCGGGACAATTCCTTTTTCTCTAGGACCAATCTCTCTCGGACCAGTTACGCAATGTGGCTATTATTCAACAGAAATGCGTAAAACTACGTCACAATGCTGTAGACACCTTGGGGAATAGGTAGAAAGCATAAGCTCGTTGATGGTACATTCACAGCCATTTTTTTATTTATTTTACCTTTATTTAACTAGGCAAGTCAGTTAAGAACAAATTCTTATTTTCAATGACAGCCTAGGGACAGTGGGTTAACTGCCTGTTCAGGGGCAGAACGACAGATTTGTACCTTGTCAGCTCAGAACTTGCAACCTTCCGGTTACTAGTCCAATGCTCTAACCACTAGGCTACCCTGCCGCCCCAGATAGGGAGTCATTGGAACGCAGCACTTTCAAAACCTGGGGCACTTCCGGATTGGATTTTTCTCGGGCTTTCGCTTAGTTCTGTTATACTCACAGACAATATCTTTACAGTTTTGGAAACGTTAGAGTGTTTTCTATCGAAAGCTGTCAATTATATGCAAATTCTAGCATCTTTTCCTGACAAAATATCCCATTTAAAACGGGAAAGTTTTTTTTTCCAAAAATGAAAATACTGCCCCCTAACACCAACAGGTTTTAAACCATTTCACATGATAAAACACAATTTGCAGATCTCACTTAGACATTTCAGCAAAACTCTAAACACATTCTCATTCTCAAAACACATTCTGCACTATAATGCATATGTCATCCATACTGGTAAACACAAGGGGCAACAATCAAATACAAATAGCGAACATATGTCATTGATTGAACACAACCACTCAAAATGTATTTAACCTGTTTCAAATGATGCGACACAACCCATATAAGCCAGTTCAGAGAGCAAACAGGTTGTTGAAGGTGGGAAGGAGAAAGTCTGAGAATGGATACTGTAGTACATTGCATTATAGGCTGTATACTGTACAATGGACAAATTGTATGGCCCTGAACATTGCACTTTCCATTTATTAACAGTACTGACTGCTCAATAGATTTGGACTGGTTGCAGGTTCATATCAACAAAGAACAAGAATTACAATATCACAGAGACAAAGGACAAGTTTGTGAGATGCAGGGTACAGTACTGTAAAAATAGGGGTACAAGGAGGAGGAAGAACAAAAAACAAAATTGCAAAGAGCAAAGCAGAGTAGTAATTTCTGATACATTTTTAGCTACTATGATAGAACATGTTTTCGTTCATCAAAAGACAATGAGGGAAAAATATGAATATTTTTTTAGATAAAAAATGTACTTCTCCCTGAGAATTGTATGTTTTGAACAATGTGCTTTCTATTTTTCGGTGTATTGTTTACTGACTGCTTGAGAGTGTATATCATTTTGATCACTTTGTTTATGATTTGACAGCAGTGTTTGATTTTGAACACAGGTAAAACTGTTTTGAGGCGAATGTTTCATTTTGCAAGAAGAGTCAGAGGTTATGTCAATAGTGCTTGAAGATGAGCTTTTGTGTTTAATGTTTTCAGGAAATGGAGCAAGGTTTCAGAAATAGTGTTTTAGCAATTGAGAAAAACTGTAACTGAAAGGAAAAAACTCAAACCTGCAGTAACTAGGCCCTCCATGGAATGAGTTTGACACCCCAGCCCTAGAAAATAATAAAATCCCCTAAATATAACAGAGTAGAATGGAACAACTGTAGCGAATGTAATGTGCATGATACATTCTCTTATTTACAAAAGCCTATTTTACAGCAATAGAATTGGCCCTTTGAAATGAAAGAAAATTATTCTAATCTCACAAACACACTACTCCCTCTAGAGAGAGAGAGAGAGAGAGAGAGAGAGAGAGAGAGAGAGAGGCTGCTGTGTGTAGTATAGGCTGTGTGCAGAATAATCTTTAAGATCCCTAAGAGGATCGAAGCCAGGTAATTACAGATTTCTGATCCTGCAAATTGAAGTCAGTCACTGAGAGCACGGTCTATCAGATTTGATAAAAATATAGCAAATACGATGTGAAAATAAGTGCCATATCATTCATTCACACCCAAGCCTCACACACAGAGAGGAGAGATTTGTTAGCCTGTAAGACCATGACAAATACTATTGTAATACCTGCAATTTTTGGCATTAGCCCTTCATCGGAACAATGAGGTATTCCAGTGTTCATACAGAATTATGAAGCTAATCCACTACAGGAATTTGACTACCACAGTAACCTACCAGGGTTGATGTTGAGTTTCTGTGAAGGAGCTGTCCCTTGCTGCGGAAGCCGACATTAAGCAAATGTTGAAGTGGCCAGAATTCTAAATCACACAAGAGGAATTTAAACACCTCTCGAGGCCAAAGATACAGTAGTTCATGATTAACGTTAGCTAGGCTAGGGGTTAGGTTTAAGGTTAGGGTTCATTTTAGGAGTTAGGTTAAAGGGTGAAGGTTAGTGTTAGGGGAAGGGTTAGCTAAAAGGGTTACGACTAGGATTAGGGGAAGGGTTAGCTAACATGCTAGGTAGTTGCAAAGTTGTTAAAAATGTGTTAATTAGATCGCTCATCAAGACCAGTAACATAGGGCTGCTTGGAATCCGTGTAGCTGTTCAATAGTGTTTGATCTGTGAGCTAAGCCCTTAGACAGATGATCACTGACTGGCTTGCATTTGTTCAATTTCATGTCCATTTTACATTTGCGCAAAATGAACAGATGTTGATATTTGAATGGAGAAAATAGTACAATAAATACCCATAACTTAATATTTGTATGGAGAGGATACTATAGTGACGGTTTGAATCAATACGCTTGTCATTGTCAGTAATATGATTTTCAATATGTGAAAGAAACGCCTCAATTTAACACCAATACCCGGCAACAAGCATTGTCCACAGATTACACACCAGCAAGGGAAAAAAAAAATCATATTTTTGAATTCCCGAAAGAGGCAGAGGAAAGATTACATTTTGTGTGGCCAGAGAGCTCCCTGTCATCCCGCATTATTAAAATGACCTCGTGGGAAGGAGTGACTGATTGAATTTGTTAGCCTGAGACAGAACCCTTTGCATTTTGTGAGTGACCCAATTTTCTGTTGCATCTGCTAGGCCACTGAAAAGTTGTTCGCAGTGGTCTTGTCATCCTGAGATGCAACATAAATCATAGCCGCCATTCTCACTGTGGAAAGCGACAGGGCAAAAATAATCCCTGGCGACCCTTTTGTCATTCAGTGTGTGCATTTTATGTGCACTTATACAAGTACTTGATTTTTGATCACATCAGTATTGATTTGAATGTTTCCATAACAACCTATATTAAGACACATTTGACTGATGTGTTAAATTCACTGGTTATTGTTTAAAGGGCTAAAAATAATCTGTTTGTTTTTTAAACTGCTGTGTCTATGAATCAAATGGGACACACAAAACAACAACAAGAGCTCATCTGATGAGTGACATTCTTGGTCTCAGACAAATCTAGTCTCAGAGCACTTTGTATTATTCAGTAAGGAAATCCGAAAATCCCAATATAGAATGATATGTTACGTTTCTTATTTCGTATGTTACGTTTCCATTTCGTATGATATGTTATGATTTAAAATTCGTATGATATGTTATGAATTGTAACTCATACAATATGTTGTGAATTTGCAAAACATACAATACGTTATGAATTGGCAAGCGTATGTTACTAATTCTAATTTGTTGTAGCTAATGTTAGCTAGGTGGCTAACGCTAACGTTAACTGACTGGCTAACGTTAGCTAGGCTAGGGGTTAGGGTTAGGGGTTATGCTTAAGTTTAGGTTTAAGGTTAGGAGTTAGCTAAAAGGGTTCGGATTAGGGTTAGGGGAAGGGTTCGCTAACATGCCAAGTAGTTGCAAAGTAGCTCAAAAGTATTAAGTCATTGAAAAGTTGCAGATTAGCTCAAGTGCTAAAGATGTCCATGATGGGATTCGAACAACATTTTCATTATACTGCCACCATTCACCCCGACCAACCACCCTACTTTCAATTTTGCCATAAGTAATCTTCTATCTTATGTTACATACCAAACGTAACATATCTCACTAAATAAAAATATAAACCCAACATGTAAAAATGTCTAAGATTTTTCTGAGTTACAGTTCATATAAGGAAATCAGTCAATTGAAATGAATTCATTAGGCCCTAATCTATGGATTTCACATGACTGGGAATATAGATATTCATCTGTTGATCAGAGATACCTTAAAAAAAAAGTAGGGGCGTGGATCAGAAAGCCAGTCAGTATCTGGTGTGATTACCATTTGCCTCATGCAGCACGACACATCTCCTTCACATAGAGTTGATCATGCTGTTGATCGTGGCCTGTGGAATGTTGTCGCACTCCACACTTCAATGGCTGTGCCAAGTTGCTAGATATTGTCGGGAACTGGCATACGCTGTCCTACACGTCGATCCAGAGCATCCCAAACATGCTTAATGGGTGACCTGTCTGGTGAGTATGCAGGCCGTGGAAGAACTTTGACATTTTCAGCTTGTTTTGTACAGATCCTTGCGACAGGGGCCATGCATTATCATGCTGAAACCATGAGGTGATGGCAGTGGATGAATGGCATGACAATGGGCCTCAATATCACGGTATCTCTGTGCATTCAAATTGCCATCGTTAAAATGCAATTGTGTTTGTTTTCCATAGCTTATGCCTGCCATTCCATAACCATTCCTGCCACCATGGGGCACTCTGGTCACAGCATTGACATCAGAAAACTGCTCGTCCACACGACACCATCTGCCCGGTACAGTTGAAACCTGGGAGTCATCTGTGAACAGCACACTTCTCCAATGTCTCAGTGACCATCGAAGGTGAGCATTTGCCCACTGTAGTCGGTTACAACGCCAAACTGCAGTCAGGTCAAGAACCAGGTGACCCTGGTGAGGATGACAATCACGCAGGTGAGCTTCCCTGAGACGGTTTCTGACAGATTGTGCAGAAACTCTTTGGTTGTGCACAGTGTCATCAGCTGTCCGGGTGCCTGGTCTCAGATAATCCCGCAGGTGAAGAAGCCCGGATGTGGAGGTCCTGGGCTGGCATTGTTACACGTGGTCTGCGGTTGTGAGGCCGGCTGGACGTACTGCCAAATTCTCTAAAACAACGTTGGAGGCAGCTTATAGTAGAGAAATTAACATTCAATTATCTGGCAACAGCTCTGATGGACATTCCTACAGTCAGCATGCCAATTGCACGCTCCCTTAAAACTTGGGACATCTGTGGCACTGTGTTGTGTGACACAACTGCACATTTTAGGGTGGCCTTTTATTGTCCACAGCACAAGGTGCACCTGTGTAATGATCTTGCTGCTTAATCAGCTTCTTGATATGCCACACCTATCAGGTGGATGGATTATTTTAGCAAAGGAGAACTGCTCACTAACATGATGTAAACAAATTTGTGCACCAAAACAATGTATAAATATGCTTTTTGTGTGTATGGAAAATTTGTGGGATCTTTTATTTCAGCTCATGAAAACATGCGTTTATAGTTTTATTCAGCACAATTAAGCTTCTCGGATTTAGTTTACTATGTTACGTCTAGTCTATGAGACCAGGCTGCTCAGACAGAAATGCAAGAGCAAACCATAATAATACAGTCTATCTCTCTTTAACGCCTCACACATGTCTGCCATCCGCTAAGGCGAAAAGTTGGATCAGATCCATGACAGAGCTGCTTAGCACACAAGATGGCACTGCATCTGTGCTGTGAAGTCACAAGCTTCCAATTATGTAATTATATTTCACCCCCCCCTGAAAAAACGTTTCTGATTAATTTTCCCTCTCTCTCTGAATCCGTCTGTCTCTCTCTCTCTCTCTCTCTCTCTCTCTCTCTCTCTCTGCATTTGCTATGTACACTATACATTATTTAATTGACGGGTATTAGTTGAATGTTGCTGTGATGTGACGTTGGGAAAGTAAAACATTGAGAGAAACGAGCTACATTAAGGAGGCACTGCTGTCTGTCCAGATGCCCAGTGCTATACGTCCCAAATGGCACCATATTCCCACTCCTTTCGAACAAGACCCACAAGGCTCTCATCAAAAGTAGTGAACTGTATAGGGAATAGGATGCCATTTGGGATACAAGCTCAATCTCTCAATCTTTCAGCAAAATGTCCTGCAAAAAGTATTTGCTCAACCTCACTACTTCCTACCAAGCAAATCAATACAACTGGAAATCAGAAGCTACTGTGTAGTCATGATATTATCCTTTCAGTAACAATGCTGTGAATAACAAGCAAAATCCTTGACCCATAGCTCAAATATAATGTTTATAAAGGAAATACAGTACTAGACACAAACAGGAGTTGTTTTATTTACTTGTGAGCGTACAGTCACACTACTGTATAGAAATGTACAGTATATACAGTGCATTTGGAAAGTATTCAGACCCCTTGACTTTTTCCACATTACAGCCTTATTCTGGATTAAATCTACACATTATGCCTCATAATGACAAAACACCAGAACGTTTTTTTGAAAAATTTCCAAATGTATAAACAAAAATAAACAGAAATATAAAATTTACATAAGTATTTAGACCCTTTACTCAGTACTTTGTTGAAGCACCTTTGGAAGCGATTACAGCCTCGTATCTTCTTGGGTATGACGCTACAAGCTTGACACATTTGTATTTGGGGAGTTTCTACCATTCTTCTCTACAGATCCTCTCAAGCTCTGTCAGGTTGGATGGGGAGCATCGCTGCACAGCTATTTTCAGGTCTCTCCAGAGATGTTAGATCAGGTTCATGTCCGGGGTCTGGCTAGTTCACTCAAGGACATTCAGATATGTGTCTTGACTAGAGGTCGACTGATTAATCAGAATGGCCGATTAATTAGGGCCGATTTCAAGTTTTCATAACAATCGGAAATCGGTATTTTTGGGCGCCGATTTGCCAATTTAAAAAAATATATATAATTTTTTTTACACCTTTATTTAATCTTTATTTAACTAGCCAAGTCAGTTAAGAACACATTCTTATTTTTAATGACGGCCTAGGAACGGTAGGTTGACTGCCTCGTTCAGGGGCAGACTGTCAGAGTCATGTGTATAGGTGGCAGGGAAGTCAGGCGCAGGAGAGTCAAACGGAGTGTAAATGGAGTCTTTTAATATAAGTCCACTTAACATGCTCCAAACACTAAATACGTACATACATAAACGAACATGGGTACGAGGACCCGTCGCGCACCTATACAACATAAAACAACACTTACCATAAAACAATCTCTGACAAAGACATGAGGGGAAACAGAGGGTTAAATACACAACAGGTAATGAATTGGATTGAAAACAGGTGTGTGGGAAGACAAGACAAAACCAATGGAAAATGAAAAATGGATCAAGGATGGCTAGAAGACCGGTGACGTCGACCGCCGAGCACCACCTGAACAAGGAGAGGCAACGACTTCGGCAGAAGTCGTGACACAGAAAGACAGATTTTCACCTTGTCAGCTCAGAGGATCCAATCTTGCAACCTTACAGTTAACTAGTCCAACACAATAACGACCTGCCTCTCTCTCGTTGCACTCCACAAGGAGACTGTTACGCAAATGCAGTAAGCCAAGGTAAGTTGCTAGCTAGCATTAAACTTATCTTAGAAAAAACAATCAATCATAATCACTAGTTAACTACACATGGTTGACGATATTACTAGATATTATCTAGCATGTCCTGTGTTGCATATAATCTGACTGAGCAAACAAGTATCTAAGTATCTGACTGAGCGGTGGTAGGCAGAAGCAGGCAGTAAACATTCATTCAAACAGCACTTTTGTGCGTTTTGCCAGCAGCTCTTCGTTGTGCGTCAAGCATTGCGCTGTTTATGACTTCAAACCTATCAACTCCCGAGATGAGGCTGGTGTAACCGAAGTGAAATGGCTGGCTAGTTAGCGCGAGCAAATAACGTTTCAAACTTCACTCGCTCTGAGCCTTGGGGTGGTTGTTCCCCTTGCTCTGCATGGGTAACGCTGCTTCTATGTGGTGGCTGTTGTCGTTGTGTTGCTGGTTCGATCCCAGGGAGGAGTGAGGAGAGGGACGGAAGCTATACTGTTACACTGGCAATACTAAAGTGCCTATAAGAACATGCAATAGTCAAAGGTTAATGAAATACAAATGGCATAGAGGGAAATAGTCCTATAATAACTACAACCTAAAACTTCTTACCTGGGAATATTGAAGACTCATGTTAAAAGGAACCACCAGCTTTCATATGTTCTCATGTTCTGAGCAAGGAACTGAAATGTTAGCTTTCTTACATAGCACATATTGCACTTTTACGTTATTCTCCAACACTTTGTTTTTGCATTATTTAAACCAAATTGAACATGTTTCATTATCTACTTGAGCCTAAATTTATTTTGTTGATGTATTATATTAAGTTAAAATAAGTGTTAATTCAGTATTATTGTAATTGTCATTATTACAAATACACATTTTCTTTATTTTTAAATTGGCCGATTAATCGGCAGCGGCTTTTTTGGTCATCCAATAATCGGTATCGGTATCGGCATTGAAAAATCATAATCGGTCGACCTCTAGTCTTGACTGTGTGCTTAGGGAGAATCTTGTTTCTCATGGTCTGAAAGTCCTTTAGGTGCCTTTTGGCAAACTCCAAGTAGGCTGTCATGTGGCCACTCTACCAAAAAGGCCTGATCGGTGGAGTGCTGCAGAGATGGTTGTTCTTCTGGAAGGTTCTCCCTTCTCCACAGAGGAACTCTGGAGCTCTGTCAGAGTGACCATCGGGTTATTGGTCACCTCCCTGACCAAGGCACTTCTTCCCCAATTGCTCAGTTTTGCCGGGCGGCCAGCTCTAGGAAGAGTCTTGGTGGTTCCAAACTTCTTCCATTTAAGAATGATGGAGGCGACTGTGTTCTTGGGGACCTTCAATGCTGCAGAATTTTTTTTGTTATCCTTCCCCAGATCTGTGCTTTGACACAATCCTGTTACAGAGCTCTACGGACAATTCCTTCAACCTCATGGCTTGGTTTTTGCTGCTCTGCCATGCACTGTCAACTGTGGGACCTTATATAGACAGGTGTGTGCCTTTCCAAATCATGTCCAATCAATTGAATTTACCACAGGTGGACTCCAATCAAGTTGTAGAAACATCTCAAGGATGATCAATGGTAACAGGATGCACCTGAGCTCAATTTTGAGTCTCATAGGAAATGGTCTGAATACTTATGTAAATAAGGTATTTCTGTTTAAATTTGAGTCTCATCAAATGTTCTAAAATACTTATGTAAATAAGGTGTTTCTGTTTTTTTATTTATAACACATTTTTGAAAATTTCTAATAACCTGTTTTTGCTTTGTCAGAATGCACTGAATAATGGTGAATGACAGCAAACCAAAGAGAGAACATAAAAGCCTATAGGTAATATCACTTGGATTGACAGCACATCCAGTCACATCAACCTCTGCATCAGTGTAGTGCATTCTGTGTTACTCAGGGGCCTGTCAGCTAGGAAGACAACAACAGACAAGCTGGAAAGCCTCAATGAGACAGACAAAGCTATCAGGGCGTGTCATTAGTTAGCAATGCCGCAGATTTTAAAATTAAGACAACATACCAGTCAGAAACACATGCGAATGCCAATGAACAATCTTGCACACCTGGGCACCATGTACGTGCCTGCGCCCGCACGTCTACACATACACACACACACACACACATACATACACACACTTACACTTAAACATGCACACACACACACACACATACACACATTTACACACCCACGCATGCACACACACACACACACACACACACACACACACACACACACACACACACACACACACACACACACACACACACACACACACACACACACGTACCTGATGTATTACTCTCTGAGTCATCAAACAGCAGGCAGTCCGCTGATGGTTATTCTGTGGGGGCGTGAGTGTGTTTGTTATGACAGAAGCTGCACTGATAGAATACAGAAAAACCCATTTACATAAGGAAAGAAATTGATAACACTTTACTTGACACCCAGCGTCGTAACACGTTATGACACGGTCTTAACCATGTCATAATGGGTCATAACAGCTGACTTAACTTGTGATAACCAATTATAACATGGTCATGACACTGTCATGACACATATACTTAGACCTGTTGTTACAGATATTGTGTTATTTTACGACTGGTTATGACACCTACAAAAGAGTGTCAAAACCCATATAACCTATCACACAAGGCAAACATTCCATTACACCATAAACTACGTGTCAACAGTATGTAAATTGAGCGTATGAAATTATCATTGCAATTGAGCACATATTGATGTCAGACATGGACCTACCCCAATGCTCTGTTGCTGATGACTGGGATGAATGCAGGAGCAGATTTCAGGAGCAGGACAAGACATCCTCTTTTTGACTGAAGACTGATATGAGGGCATGTTCGTGAAAGGCCTATCTGGCATTAAGATGGTCATAATGCTTCTTGACAGTTTCATAAAGTGCATCTTCCTAGTCTAAGTAAAGTGACACAGGATGGTCAAAATGCTTGTGTCAGAACAAAGAAAAGGAATTTGGCAGGAAAAAAACGAATTGGAATAAATGTGGCTTTTGAAACTCTTGTGTAGGTGTCATAACCAGCCATAAAATAGCGCAATATATGTCACAACAGGTCTAAATATATGTCATGACAATGTTATGACCATATTATGAATGGTTATGGCAAGTTATGTCAGTTGCAATGAAATATTATGAACGGTTATGACAGTGTCATAATGTGTCATGACAATAAGTGTCAAGTAAAGTTTTACCGAGAAATTAATTCTGCAATTCCCCTCTCTCTCTGTGTCCCACAGTCAGACATTGTCTCTCTCCGTCTCTCTCCGTCTCTCTCCGTCTCTCTCCGTCTCTCTCTCTCTCTCTCTCTCTCTCTCTCTCTTTCCCTCTCTCTCTCAATTCAATTAAATTCAATTTGCTTTATTGGCATGACGTAACAATGTACATATTGCCTAAGCTTATTTTGGATATTTACAATATGAAAAAAGAAAAAATATGAATCAAAATTGTCAACAGGACAACAGTAACAACAATAACCAAGGGTAAAAAATAACCATACATTGAACGGTAACAATAAGCATACAGTAGAGTCCATGTGCAAGTTGATTGGTCTGTCAGACACTGTCTCTCAACTTATGGCAGGCACCAATGTAGTGCGCTGCCAACCCACAGCTCTCTGCATCCTCCCCCGACAGGACGGGTAGCCTACTCTCATCAGAGAGGTCTTTGAAACCTTGAATAAGGGTTTCAAATTTGGGGAAATGACCGTCTCTAATTGTTATATATTTTTCACATTTTGTCAGGAAATGCAGCTCCGTCTCAGGTTCTGCTCTCGCTCTCGCTCTCTCTCTCTCTCTCTCTCTCTCTCTCTCTCTCTCTCTCGCTGTCTGAATCATTGAAATCATAACTTGAACTTGCATTTCATTATTTGAAACTTAACTGAATGAATATTGCATTAAGTTTTTAAATAAAATGTACATTTAATTGAACATTTAAATGTAATATTTATATATTCAGTGTGTATTTAGAGTTGATCAACATTTTATATTTTCAACTTCTCAGTTGCATTCAGATTCAGCTTTCAAAAGCTTCTGGTGGTGTCTGAAGCTAATGTGGCATATTCATTTATTTTTCTTCCTATTAATTTGGCTCCAGTGTTTGCACCATTATGGCTATAAGATGTGATGTGTTTACCCCATTCCTGAAAGCTAAGACTATCTGGAACACGGACATGCCTTCTGTTCCCCGCTAAGATAAAGGTAAAATAAATAAGATGATCACAGGCCACGCAGGACAGGTTGGAAGGGAGTGTCACAAAAAAACCTACATAGCCTTTCCACTCCCTATTTAATATTTGAACTGACTGGATTCGAACCAGGTCTCCTGCATGTCACAAGATTGTGTTAGCCCACTTAGCTGAAGGCTATAAGGATAAGTTCAGGAAGTTCATGTAAAGGACGACATGCTGCTTGATTATCGAGTAACGCTTCCCCCTGATTCAGCTCATATCGGGGCTCAAACTCAGGACATCTGCCTCGCAAACAAACGGCTGACTGCCCTCCTGAAGAGATCCAACCCACAGCGCTGTTGAAAAAGGCCTTCTTCAATTACGTAAGGGGCGACACTTCAGGCTGATGAGTGAGTTTCACAGATTCCATCTTCTGCATTCACCCCCCAAACTCACTCCACAGCAGCTCCAGTGGTTGAGCTGAGCGCAATTGTAGATCTGAGTCCAGTGGCAACATTGTAAAGGACATCACACTGCCTGCTTAGAGAGTACCGCTCCCCCTGCTTCAGCTCAAATGGAGACTCAAACTCAGGACTTGAAAACACATGTGACTGCCCTCCTGAAGTATTCCAACACATCGTTCTATTTAAGAAGGTCTTCTGCAATTGCGTAAGGGGGGACACTTCAGTCTAAGGAGGGAGTTTCACAGATCCCCATCTGCCACATTAATAAAAGTCCTCAAGATCCAGCAAGGTTACTCATCAAAAGAGCGCTGTTTGGTGATACATGCTTATGTGATGATCAGCCGAAAGACATAGTTTCAAGTCTCTGGCAAGGGTAGTCATTATAAGGATAACATGTTGTAAGGGGCATTTTTATGTTTTATGTTTGTGCTATTCTTTGAACTAATAATATTCTTACAACTAATTTCTGTGCTACATTCATGCTCCAGACTTATTATGGACAAGGCGTTTAACCTGTTGAATCTAGGGGTCATTTTTTTTGGAAAAATAATGTTCCCAAAGTAAACGGGCTATTTTTCAGGACCTGAAAATATAATATGCATATAATTGACAGCTTAGGATAGAAAACACTCAAAAGTTTCCAAACCTGTAAAGATATTGTTTGTGAGTATAACAGAACTGATATTGCAGGCAAAAGAATGAGAAAAATCCAATCAGGAACGCAGCGGTTTCTAAATAAGAGTCCCTTCCTATGCTTCCCTATTGAGCAGTGAATGGGATATCAACGAGATTCATCTTTCTATGGCTTCCTTAAGTTAATGTGTCTAGTATCACAAGACATAGTTTCAGGCTTTTATTTTGAAAAATGAGCCTGAACGACAACATTGCGTCAGTGTCCACCTGTTGGCTCTTCGTGTATTTCTCGCGCAAAAGACAGAGGTAGCCATTTTTCCATCCGGTCTTACTGAAAAAAGCTCTGACCCGGTTGATATATTATCTAATAGATATTTGAAAAACACCTTGAGGCTTGATTATGAACAACGTTTGCCATGTTTCTGTCGATATACTGGAGCTAATTTGGAATATTTTTCAGTGTTGTCGTGACCGCAATTTCCGGTTGTTTAACTGTATCGCTATCAAGTATTTTTGTCTACAAAAATTATTTTTCTGTAAAAAAGGAACATTTGCTATCTAACTGGGAGTCTCGTGAGTGAAAGGTAAACTATTTAATTTGATTGCTTTTCTGATTTTCGTGACCAGATTGCTGCTAGCTAGGCATAATGCTATGCTAGGCTATCGATAAACTTACACAAATGCTTGTCTTGCTTTGGCTGTAAAGCATATTTTCAAAATCTGAGATGACAGGGTGATTAACAAAAGGCTAAGCTGTGTTTGAATATATTTCACTTGTGATTTCACGAATATGAATATTTTATAGTAAGATTTTTTTCCGTTGCGTTATGCTACTTAGTGTCAGTTGATGACAATTTTCCCGGATCCGGGATGGGTAGTTACAATTAAATAATCATGTTTAAATAATGTTTAAAATAATAAACATTTAATAAATATTGAAGAATATCCAACAGAGATTGGTAATAAAAATATTTTGTAACTTTTGAAGGTATACTAAAATGAAAACAATGCCTTACAATATGGAGACAGCTTTGATTTTTGCTTTGTTTTGTTTTAAACCTTGCAATAGGGAAAAAAGACAAATGTGGTTTGAGAGTGATCTGTGTATATTAGGAGTATTGATTGAGAATGGGTTTTTTTCTACTGGAAAGAGTAGAAGGGTTTTAGTTGAAGGAAACAGATAATGGAGATGAGTGAATGTAACAAAGTGAATGATAATTGGCTTTCAGATAACAACCTAATGATACAATATCTTAGACATTTGAAGGAGTAAAACAGAGGGATTGAGCATTGGGACTGATATTAAATTAGAGGCTGCTCACTCTTCAAGGCCTGGTCCACTGCTCTCGTGTTTATGACATCTGTTGTTTGGATTAGAGATCACCTTCCTGTGGAACAATAGATGGCCGCCAGTACACACGGACCTCAAACAGGCTGTGAGAGACACAGTGGGGAAGTTTGGGACGGTTTGTACAGAATTGTATGTCAATGCAAAAGGTCAAAAAGATTAAGATTACAAGTGTTTACTTTAGAAGGTGCCCAATTCAGCTATAAGGGACACAGTATCATCTGATATGCCTGAAGTATAAATGTGTCTGAAGTATAATTCTGTATACGCATGGGTTTATTGAGACTTCCTGCCCAAGATGCTGCAAACTCGATTAATAATTAAGATTTTTTAGGACTGATTAAAGTGTTGTCAGGTGCGTGAATGAGGACCCAAAAGCGAATTAACAAAACAGAGTTTCTTTAATGACGAAACACACGTAGGCTCAGATGGACAGGCAGATTCCGACAGGACAGGACAAGGTTAGATGAACAGGCAGATTCCGACAGGACAGGACAAGGTTGCAGCAAACACGACGATAGTCTGGTTCAGGCATGAGTAACACAAACGAGAATCCGACAAAGACAGAAGCAGAAACAGAGAGAGATATAGAGACCTAATCAGAGGGAAAAAGGGAACAGGTGGGAAAAGGGGTGAACGAGGTAGTTAGAGAAGACAAGGAACAGCTGGGGGAAAGAGGGGAAGAAAAGGTAACCTAATACGACCAGCAGAGGGAGACAGGGTGAAAAGAAAGAACAGGAACAGGACACAACATGACAATACATGACAAGTGTAGCATAAATACATATTTATTTTCTTTCTTCCGGGACTGATGGAATGTCCGCTATCAATTTTTCTTTCATGTTTATCAATGATTCTGTATCTCTCCCTTTGAAAAGCTTCCTGAGGCAAGGCTTTGGGAGAGCAGCACCACATCTACTGTGAGACCGGAGTCCGAGCCAGCAGCCTGTGAGCATGAAGAGAATGGACAAAGAACATTGGCGGCTCGGGTGAGAGACATTATCAAGGGCCATTCCCTTTGAACATTTGCCAGTAAAAGAAAGAACATACACTATCTGAAGAAGAACATGAAGAAACGAGAGGAAGGATGTGTACTGGGGAACGAGGAGGGTGGTCAACCATGCCCGTAATTGATTTAGGCTTGTTCCCCAAAAAATATTTGGGGTATTGTCACGAATCCCGCCGAAGATGGTGCCTCTTCCTGTTCGGGCGGCGCTCGGCGGTTGTCGCCGCCGGCCTATTAGCTGCCATCGATTCCCTTTCCTTTTGTTTCTGTTAATTGGGTCTAATTGGTTACACCTGTTTTGAGTTAGTTTTGTTTGTAGGCTATTTAAGGGCACTAGGCCCGCTGGGTATTGTGCGGGCTTGTTCTCTGTTTATTGGTGTTGGTGTATTAGTGTGATCTCTATTTTTCCGGACAGTTTTAGTCCTGTGTATTTTGGACGGGTTGTTTCATGCGCCCTTGTGTTTTGCATGTCCGTGTCTCCGCTGTCTTTGGAATAAAAGATCCACGTACGGAATGACCTGCTCTCTGCGCTTGACTCCTCCACTCACCATTCATAGAAGTCATAACAGGTATCTTCTTTATTTGGGGTATCAGGTCTATTGTGGAGGTCTGCACACTTCAAAATCTAGTAATTTAGACTAAGAATGCATTGAAATACCAATCTGTCATTGCCACAGGTGATAAGAAAAGTGAGTGTAAGGGGTGCGTACTGGCGGCAGAGAAGTCAGGCGCAGGAGAACAAAAACTGTGTTTCCAACAGTGCAGTTTAATAATAAAAACCACCGGAAACCAGAACAAACAATCAATGGGTACAAACCCGTCGCACAACAGATAAACGTGCACATGCACTTACAATAAACAATTCCAGACAAGGACATGTTTAGGTTGGGTAATATATAAATAATTATAGTTATGATTTGGAAAGGCAAGGCTTCTAGAGACAGAGCTGTGCCCTAAAAATGTGAGGAGAGACACTAGATTGTAGCTTAGGTCCGAGTGCAGTGGCACCATTGTGAAGGATGTCACACTGCCTGCTTAGAGAGTATCGCTCCCCCTGCTTCAGCTCAAACGGAGACTCAAACTCAGGAATTCTGCCTTGAAAACACAAGTGACTGCCCTCCTGAAGTATTCCAATGCATCGTGCTAAAAGTCTTAGGGATAGCCCCCTTTTTTTCAATTTTCGCCTAAAATGATATACCAAATCAAACTGCCTGTAGCTCAGGCCCTGAAGCAAGGATATGCATATTCTTGGTACCATTTCAAAAGAAACACTATGGAGTTTGTGGAAATGTGAATTGAATGTAGGAAAATGTAACACAATAGATCTGGTAGAAGAATATACAAAGAAAAAAAAAAAGTTTTTTTCTACCACCATCTTTGAAATGTGACAGAAAGGTCCCAGTTCTAGCCATCACTCCACACGATGAGAGCAGTATATTTCCAAAGTTTCAGATGGATTACTTGAAGTATGAGCGAACTACATGACATTTAGTTTGAAGTCACCCAGGTACATTTGGGCAAATCGTGAAGGAGACATTTGCATTCATATTACATTTTTCTGCAAGAATATCGTCAAATCTGTATACTTGGACTTTGATTTAGCTTTTACAGTATTAGTAGCCATATGATAAGTTCAACATTTGCAAAACAACCCGTTTTCATAACTTTAGAACTCTGAATATTCGTTTAATTTTTGTCCAAAAGGAAAGGCATGCTGTCGCACAAGGTTAGTAGCTACATTTTATGACAGATACAGGGATTGGTGCTTATTTGACAAAGTTAGAGTTGTTCAAGTGAAGACCACCTATGTCATCGGCGTGCCATGAAGGTGTTGCTCTCTGACAAAATTTGGTGTCCTATAGGGTATACTACACCTCTAATAATATAGTGAAGTCTGGATACATTCTAGGATCTCTGAGGAATATATATGAACGTGATTTGACAGGTTGAAACAACGTTTAGGGTTAGATTTTCAAAGATTCCTTTCTTTGCAAATTGAACGAGTAGAAATACAAAATCGATCGTGCATGCTATATGGACCTTTTTAGGGTATGAAAAAGGATTTTATCTAACCAAATTAAACTTTATGTTATCTCTGGGACCCTTTGGATGATAAATCAGAGCAAGATTTCAGAATGTAAGTACACATTTCACCTTCAGAGGTGAATTTATCAAACCTATCACGGTGAAAAAAGTGTTTTGTTGTTAGACGCTCTCTTCAAACAATGGCATGGCATTTTTGGACAGTGCAGTTATATTAACAAGAATTTAAGCTTTCGGCAGATATAAGACACATATGTACCGACATTTGTTGTTTCTCTAAAATCTGCAATCGTGACACAAGCTGCCGCATGATTTACAACTGTCGGTTGACGAGATGCCTATTGCGTAAGGGGGGGACACTTCAATCTAAGGAGTGAGTTTCACAGATCCCCATCTGCTACATTAATAACAGTCCTCAAGATCCAGAAAGGTTACTCATCAAAAGAGCGCTGTTTGGTGATACATGCTTATGAGATGAGCAACCAGAAGATATATTTTCAAGTCTCCGGCAAGGGTAGTCATTATAAGGGTAACATGTTGTAAGGGACATTTTTATGTTTGTGCTATTCTTTGAACTAATAATATTCTTACAACTCATTTCTGTGTTATATTCATGTGCCAGACTTATTATGGACCGAGTGCAGCATCTACTGTGGATGAGAAAGTGCCAACCCAGTTAATACACATGGATCCCTCCAAAGCATTACATATGAATCTTAAAATAATAAACATTTAATAAATACTGAAGAATATCCAACAGAGATTGGTGATAAAAATATACAGTAACTTTTCGAAGGTATACTAAAATGAAAACAATGCCTGACAATTTGGAGACAGCTATCATTTTTCTTGTTTTCTTTTAAACCTTGCAATAGGGAAAAAAGACAAATGTGGTGTGAGAGTGATCTGTGTGTGTTAGGAGTATTGATTGAGAATGTTTTTTTTCCACTGGAAAGTATAGAAAGGTTTTAGTTGATGGAAACAGATCATGGAGACGAGTGAATGTAACAAAGTGAATGATAATTGGCATTCAGATGACAACCTAATGATCACCTTCCTGTGGAACAATAGATGGCCGCCAGTACACACTGAACTCAAACAGGCTGTGAGAGACACAGTGGGGACATTTGGGACAGTTTGTACAGAATTGTATGTCAATGCAACAAGTCAGAAAGATTAAGATTACAAGTGTTTACTTTAGAAGGTGCCCAATTCAGCTATATGGGGCATCGTAAAGCTAGAGTAGAGACACTAGATTGTAGCTTGCGCTAACCCTGCAACAATCTCATTCTTAGCAAGTTTGGTGTGAAACTGTTATAACGTGTTCTCTTTTTCTTCCCTGTGAAATGTTATCAGCATGCTGTAAGGCGATGTGCCTCTCTAGCTGATAAGATTTCAGCAGCTAGTTTTCTATGTTCTATGTTTTGGCCAGGTATGGTTCTCAATCAGGGACAGCTGTCTATCGTTGTCTCTGATTGGGAATCATACTTAGGCAGCCTTTTTTCCTTTTGTATTTGTGGGTAGTTGTCTCCGTTTGTGCATGTATAGCCTTACGGAGCCTTAGTTTTTGTTGTTTATTGTTTTGTTGGTGAAATTTAAAAATAAAGGAAAATGTACACTCACCACGCTGCACCTTGGTCCGGTCATTTTCAAGACAACGTTCGTGACACTTAAAATTTAACCTGTCTACGATACTGGTTCCCAATTGGGAATCAACCCTCCCACGTGCAGCTGGAACGGTGGCGCATGGAACGCAAAAATATTCTTAAAAATATTTAACCTCCACACATTAACAAGTCCAATAGCTCAAATGAAAGATAAACATCTTGTTCATTTAGCCAGCAAGTCAGATTTCTAAAATGTTTTACGGCGAAAACATAGCACATATATATGTAAAACCACCACCAGACACAGCTCATTTCAATAGCCAAAACATGCAATCAACAAACGCAGGATTAAAAAATAAATCGCTCACTAACCTTTTGAAAATCTTCATCAGATGACAGTAATATGACATATTACACAGTACATATTTTTTTTTTTCAATAATATGCCATTTATATCCATAAATGTCCATTTACAGTGAGTTCACCTTCAGAAATTACTCAAAAACGCCCGCAGGAAATCTATGTAGCGCGGCAAGATAACGTAAAATAGACATCATAAACTTTGACTAAATATACATGTTCTACATATAGTTAGAAAGATACACTGCTTCTTTATGCAACCGCTGTGTTAGATTTATTTTTAACGTTACAGAAATCGCACACTATTCCATATTGTGAGACAGCGCTCAGTTCCAAGCTACATTTCCACGTAATGTTGGAGTCAACAGAAACACAGATTTAAGCATAAATATTCCCTTACCTTCGATGGTCTTCGTTCAGAATGTTCTGGAAGGCTTCATACTTACCCAATACATCGTTTGGTTTCAAGTCTTGCGTCTTTGTATTAGCTACTGCTAATAACATCAGCTGAAATGCACCCAAAACGTCCTCTGGTCCGGATAAGTTGCGCATCAAAACTTCAAAATTACACATTATATGTCGACTAAACAGGTCAAACTAAGTGCAGAAGCAAGCTTTATGATGTTTTAGACGTGCAAAACAAACTTCAATTCAATCGCCCATCGTCTGCCCTTCTCTTCAGTGCTGGAAACAAAGGAATGACTGTGACCAATTCGCGCCCATACGCACAGCCTATTCTCTCGTGGCACGCACTAATTTCACTCCCATAGGGTCAATTCTCGCGCGATTTGAACGGTTTGAAGCTCTAATGAAAGAGGACATCTAGCGGAAGAGATAGAAAGTGTCCCCAGAATCATAGCTGGTTGGGAGGGGTGGGGGCATGACGTCAAAGTTGCTCCAACTTTCATGGCCACAGAAACTAGTTTGGAAGAATGCCTGCCCTGTGAGTTCTGCTATACTTACAGACATAATTCCAACGGTTTTAGAATCTTTAGAGTGTTTTCTATCCAATAATAATTTTTATTTGCATATATTAACAATTTTTGAAAGATTTTTTTTCCAGTTTACTAGGGGTACCCAATCTCTCCAAAGGGGGCGTATATCTGCCATATCCTCAACAGGTTTTAAGGACTATTATCAAACAGAGTGATAAGAGGAGGGAATATTTGTTCTATTCTTATAACTAATAATATTCTTATAAGTAATTTCTGTGTTCTTTTCATGTGCTTTTCTATTAACAAATGTCTGTGTTCATGCAAGTGGCTGACTGTACAAATCACACCTATCAGTAGATGCAATTTTGCAGTACGCCCAGACCGTGTTTTGAGAACGAATGACCGTGTTTTGAGATCAAATGAAAGATATCTCAGTTTCAAGGTTTCAGCTTAGAGAGGAGAATACTCGTGAGGTGTTATGAAACAGTATTGGTCGGTCACATGAATGAAACAAAACGGTAATGATTAATTAATTATGCTAAATCATGCAAATATAACTTGTCTGTGTATAGCCATATTTTATTTATTTATTTTTGTTTCACCTTTATTTAAACCAGGTAGGCTAGTTGAGAACAAGTTCTCGTTTACAACTGCGACCTGGCCAAGATAAAGCAAAGCAGTTCGACACATGCAACACAGAGTTACACATGGAATAAACAAACATACAGTCAATAATACAGTAGAAAAAGCCTATATACAGTGTGTGCAAATGAGGCAGGATAAGGGAGGTAAGGCAATAAATAGGCCATGGTGATGAAGTAATTACAATATAGCAATTAAACACTGGAATGGTAGATATATAAGACAACGGTTGGGACTGCCCCGACAGAGTTTTCTGACAGACACGTGTACTATGGTGCATTGAGTTGGTTGGAACCTCTCCAGCGTGCAGACAAATAAACAATGATTCATTTAAGATTGACTTTCAGTGTCCCTGTGTAAGAATTTCCACAACAATGTGATTGACTGGGTTAAGACTGTGTTGGCCTGCTGATCTAAATCCTAGGAATTGGTCCTGTGACTTGGATGGGTCTCTTCAAGGAGGTCAAAGGGGAGTGAAATGTAAAACATGTGGTTTGGTGACCACACTCGCGTGATGAGTTACTTTTCTGAGACCTGAAAAGTTGCATTGTCTGGCAAACAGGAGACCTGGGTTAAAACCCCATCAGTCAAACTAACACTTGTCTTCAGGTCTCAGGTATAGTTGCCCATTAAATGGGCTGCACAGATCCTTCTATCACGACTTCTTCCAAAGTCGGTCCCTTGTTCGGGGGACATTCGGCGGTCAACGTCACCAGTCTTCTAGCCATCGCTGATCCACCTTTCATTTTCCATTTGTTTTGTCTTGTCTTCCCACACACCTGGTTTCAATTCCATCAATTACATGTTGTGTATTTAACCCTCTGCCCCCCCCCCCCATGCCCTTGTCCGGTATTGTTCATTTGTAAGTGCTTGTGCACGTTATGTCTGGTGTGCGTCGGGTTTTGTACCCATTTATTTATTGTTCTGGTTTCCGGTGGGTTTATATTATTAAACTGCGCCGTTGGAAACACAGTTTTTGCTCTCCTGCGTCTGACTTCTCTGCCGCCAGTACGCACTCCTTACATCTTCTGCTTCTGTTTGCCAAGAAAGTCCTGTTGTGGGCCTGACGTCGAACCCAGTCAGTTATATATGGTGCCGTGATCTCTGAGTATGAGGTCAAAGTGGTGAAATGTGGCCGAGGTGGTTTGATGAACCACAATCTTTTATTAGTAACTTTGCTGGACACTTGAAGACTTGTGTTAGTTTCCTGAGCTCCTCCCCATGGGCTTGAGCTAAGTGTGCTAATGTAACGGATGTGAAACGGCTAGCTTAGTTGGTGCGAGCTAAATAGCGTTTCAATCGGTGACGTCACTTGCTCTGAGACCTTGAAGTAGTAGTTCCCCTTTCTCTGCAAGGGCCGCGGCTTTTGTGGAGCGATGGGTAACGATGCTTCGAGGGGTGACTGTTGTTGATGTGTGCAGAGGGTCCCTGGTTCGCGCCCGTGTATGGGCGAGGGGACGGTCTAAAGTTATACTGTTACATTGATACTGTTGACCCAGATCACTGGTTGCTGTGGAAAGGGAGGAGGTCAAAAGAGGGGTGAGTGTAACGGATGTGAAACGGCTAGCTTAGTTGGTGCGAGCTAAATAGCATTTCAATTGGTGACGTCACTTGCTCTGAGACCTTGAAGTAGTAGTTCCCCTTGCTCTGCAAGGGCCGCGGCTTTTGTGGAGCGATGGGTAACGATGCCACATTAACTCATACCCAAAACGGTTCAAATGCTAAAACCAAATTCATAGGAAGAAAATCAATTCTATGTGCCACATTGGCTTCAAAAGCTGCCAGAAGCTTCTGTTTACAACAAAGAGCATTTAATTATATCTGTTATCTACCTTTCCTGGTTGGAAAAGTACCAGGATTTTGTCTCTGGTTTTGAATCTGAATTTAGAGTTACATTTCTGATCTGAAACTGAATACCTCTGAGAAGTTGAATATATGGATTTTTGTTTTCTTTATATTACCAGGTAAGTTGACTGATAACACATTGGCAATTACAACAGTGAACTGGGGAATCGTTACAGGGGAGAGGAGGGGGGGATGAATGAGCCAATTGCAAGCTGGGGATGATTAGGTGGCCATGATGGTATGAGGGCCAGATTGGAAATTTGGCCAGGACATATGTGTTAACACCCCTACTCATATAATAAGTGCCATGGAACCTTTATCGACCACATAGAGTCAGGACACCCGTTTAACGTCCCATCCGAGGAAAGAGTGCCTCTTACTGACCCACCAACACCACTTTGATGAACTTGAAATTATTGTTTGTAAACTTGATACACAGGTAATGAATGCAATATAAACCATTTTGAAACGGACTATATAAATACTGAATTTGAATATTCAATTAAATGTGACCGACTGCATCGATTCGGTCTTATGTAGCAAAATTTGAAATTGTGTTTTTTACATTGGATAAAAATAGAGCTAGACTCAGAGCTAGAAAATTGTATTTACTGCAGTTGAGGAACAATGGGAAAGTAATTTTGCTTTGAAAGTTGACCTTTAGCCCCACTTTTGAGAAAATACCCCTTGAATGTTTTGTTACACCTACTGGAGAGCTCTTTATCTTCATCTATTCCAAATCATTTACAGCCTCTTAAGCCTTAGCTCCACCCATCTCTTGAAGGATTTACATGTGAGGCCAAGTGCTAAACAGAGTGAGTAAGGTAGTGTCGTAAACAAACAACGTGGTGAAAGTAGTAGCCCACAATAAGAAAACTCCAGGCAAAAATACACTTTATCTAATCCTTGGCCTATATTCCAATCTAACTTTGAAATTGTCCAGATACAAATAGATGGCCTTAATCACCCCCAGACACACCTGGCTAACTTGATGAATCATGTAATTAATTATCTGGCAAAGTAGAGTATTTTGTTTATACTTGTAGCTAGCTAAACAATGAACCATAATCCCAACCCATAGCTACAGTACAAACAGTTTGTCATAGCTAGCCACCGTGCATGAAATGCTGGAGTATGAATCTGCAGGTAGCTAAAGCTAACTAAACAGGTTCAATGTTAGCTAACTGCCGAACATTAGTCCATAACGAGCAATGCAAATGGTTTTCTGAGATACAGATAATACTACTACACAGATCATACACGTAACATTAGCTAGTGAGCCAGCAAGCAAACATTCGCTAGCTAGCTAACAGTACTCTTTAACTTTCAATGAATATGACTTTTTGACAAAATTAGAAACATATAATATCTGAAAATGTAGTTCGACTTACCCGTCCGTATACATGGATGAACACTTCAAGGCAGCATGTATTTTATGTTTGGGTTGTAGCTAGCTACAGCTTGTCTGGCCCATTGTTGTGTCAAGGCACCCCGGTTCTCACGGACCGTGTGCAGAAAGTAGTCCATCTCAACTTTCTGATCTTTGTCAATAGCGCCTGCTAAATTCTGGGCAGCAATGTTGTTGAGAGCAGTAGCAACACTTTTGCAATTCCCCATGGCAAACGTTATGTCTTTCAAAAAAAGATGCGGTAGCAAAGATTATCTACACATACTGAGAAGATCACATTATAGGCAGAAGTGTGCTACATGGCAGACCAATCTGAACTCGTCTCTTGACATTATCGCAGCCAATCATGGCTAGCTGGAAGAGTCTTGTCTTTTGGCTAAACCAACTAGGCTCGTAATTTAACAATTTTATTCATATTTACAGATGGCATACAAGTTTGTTATTAAGGCACACGAAAGTTCACATGTTCCAGAAGGTATTTCTGCCCCAAAAAAATGAAATATGTGAGACATACGCCTAGCTTCGTGAAACGGGACACACATTTTTATTTCATTTTAAAACGAATTGCAATATTCATTCAAGCTTAATTTATGAATTCAATTATTACATTTGTGCATTACAAAGTCTTACATTCAAATGCAATATCTTAATACAAATTCAAAATTATGGAATTCTAATTCAATATCCTAATACAAAAACTAAATTGTGGCATTCTAATGTAATATCCTAATATGAAATCGACATTATGGAATTCAAATACAATTTTTGTTGCCACTGAAATAGCTCCATGTCTCTTTCTCTTTCTCTCTGCACAACTGATTTAAAAACTATTGACAAGTACTGAGAAGGTGAGAAGAGGACAATATGTTTCTCAAAGTAAAAATCATGAAAAAAGTCAAAGGGGAATTTTCTCTTGGCCATTATCATTACCGTGGCAGCCAGTCAGGTCTTCACCACACACAGATGAGAGTTCCTCTCCACTTAACTGTTCAGCATATATATTGGCTTAGAAGATTTCATATTCATCTATTAGGGTCCTGCCACCTAGGGAGGGAATGCAATCAACTGACTTCGATGCAAGAGGTATTTACCTGCATCTAAATGCATCGTTGGAAGAAAAACACCACACAGCAATAATGTGAAGGGAGGGTGTAGTAGTAGCAATGGCTGTGTACTAGCGAGCTATAAGCTGGTTACAGTGGACTTTATGCCTTCCCCAATGGTAGGCCCTTTTAGGCCCTTCCCCAATGGTAGGGAGTCAGACTCCTCCCTCATTCCTGCCCACTCTTTATTTGGTTTGCTACCTTGTCACCATGGCGATCGATACCACTCGGTAATGGCTGCTTGGAGAGCCGAGGGACTTGAATGACAGACGGTGGTGGGACCGAGCTGAGCATGTCCCAGGCTGAGCTGCCTGACTCTGAGCTGAGTGATGGAACACTGTAGCCTGGCTTAATTAACTTCCAGTCGAGTCTGGAGTATTCATGCTCAGTGAACCCCACCCCATTACCCCTAGCATAAACAACATGCCAATTAAGAAGAAGAGCTGTTGCGTGTCCAAAATGACACCCTACTCTTTTTATAGGGCCATAGGGCTCTTGTCAAAAGTAGTGCACTGTAAAGGCAATAGGGTCCAATTTGGGACGGAGCCCTGGTCTACTCTACAGACACACTCCATGCATGGTCCTGTGTTTTCACTGGTTGTCTTAAGATATATATTTTGACATGCAGTTTGAGACAGAACCAGACTAGACAGATCATGTAACTAAGGAAGACAACATATTAAATGATCTTGGCACTTTTTTTTCTGCCTCATAATGACAACCATTTTCTTCGCCCCCAACCTCTTGCATCGGGGCCTTATACACTGTAAGTCTACAAATGTCAAAGACATCTACTTCGCCCCAGGAACTGCAAAGAAAATGGATTGAATTGCAACATTTTTTTAGATTTTCCTTCTGTCAAGTTAGTTTGAAGAGAGATCAATACATTGACCCGTGGGAAGGAAAGAGGGACATCATTGTAAAGCAATTTTACACCATACAGGATGCAAACCCTTTGTATGCAAATACCACTAGAGACCCTGCAAACCCAATGTAGCTACACACTGGGCTATTCAGCTCATACGTGTGCCAGTTTTTTCTTTCCCCTTACTGAGCAGAGTGGCAATTTATCAAGTCTGCAAGTCAATGGATTTGGATCGGCTAAACTATTTACAAAATCCCGATATATAACATTTTAAAAGTGTTGGTTGTTAAATTGATAAACTCTAAATTGATAACTTCATGAGGTTCATGAGGAGTGATTCTGCACAAAGTGAATAGGAGTAGAGGACGGAATTGCAACAGGACACAGTATATCCATTTATATGGAAACGCATGGCTTCATTGTGTTAGACAGCAAATGAAGAAGGGGTCTTATTCAATAGCACGTGTTCCAAATCCTGCGCATCATCCAACATTTCTTACAAACTCACATTTAAAAAAACAAAAATGTCCATGAAGCTTTTCTTTAGAAAATACTGTGATATTTTATTAAAAATGCTGCAGAAAATCTTTATACAGGTGTCCAGCCAGAAATATCATCTATCACTTAAGGCAAAACTGCAAACAATATCAGACAAACTAAAATCATTTCAAATCCTACATCAAAACCCTTGGTATCTTGACAGTTGATGGACCAATGGTAAGGATATATTTTTATTTCATGGATTTTACAAATGTAGCATTATTATAAACCTTTTTATATGGACTTGGCTTTAGTTTTTTTTTGGGTAATAGGATGCAGAACGGAAATAATTTGGGTTAATGTTGACTTCATATTGTACTTATACTTGTTATTATTAATAATATCATGTATCATTATTATTATTTACATTCATTCACTTGTGTTGTAGTAACCCAACATATCAAAAGCCTGGCACAATACTTTACATATTGCTAGCATATGACAATTTGAAATATCTAACATATACTTCTTTACAAACATATCCAACTAATATTGATACCAAAATCCACTGCCTTTTTTTTCTAAGTAATACATTTCTGGTCACATTTGAAGCTCAGGCAGTGGTGAGATTGCTGCTAGACATAAATGTTTAAAAAAAAAAAAAGCCTACAAACAAAACGATTAAAAGCAGAACAAGATGAATCGGGTGACAAAAAAAAAATGGACTCAAGCTATCGAACCTCATTTTGAGACAGAATCAGAATGCTGTCTGAAAATGGAGTTTATAAAGCAGTTCCCGGACTAGCGTTGTGTCAGAAATGGATCCAAAGGACACACGGGATAATATAATGGTTGTCTAGACGATGCACAGTATTCTCCCAAAATGGATAGTGTTTTTTTTTATTTTTTAAATCTGCTGCTGTGAAAACAGATTTTAATACAACAACAAAAAATGAATAATGGCTGATACTGTTTATTTACACTCACCTCAACAGAAAGAACACGCTTGGAAAAGCCATAGTTAAACTCAAACAACAATAGAAGTTCTTTAAAGTTCTCTTTTTTTGTTTATTTTCACTCACAACTATATACTGTTTTTTTGTTTTTTTTTACAAAGTTTTCATAAATACATTTCAGGCTGGGGGGTAGTTTCAAATTCAGTGCCCATGACTAGTCTGTCATACTTTACCAATGCAGTAGAGTGGTATTTCACTGCACAATTGTGTGTTATCGTCCTCTGATGTACTTAAATGGCACAAAAAGATATTTGAGTAATCCTTGTCATCACTGTAACCCTTTGTGTTTTGTATTGTTTTTTCAAGCATTCTAAAGCCGATTATTCCACTTGTCTTCAGGTGTTGATCTTTTGGTAAAACTCTCTTCGATTCATTCGAGAAGCTTCACTCTGAAAACGGCGTTACTATGGTAACAGTCACTTTTCAAACACGTCATTAGAAGTTCATATTTGACTTTGATATATACTGTTCAAGAAGGCATGGTAGCAAAATAACATCTCGTCCACGGAGACGAGTTCTGTGTGAAACACAGTCAGTCACTCTGCTCTCGTTCCTCCGTGTTTGTCCAACACAGGCCAGGCCACATGGACGTTTGACTTCTCCACATTGAGCTATACCCTGGTGGTGGAGTGTCCATGGGGCAGGTTGGTACTGTTCTGACTGCCGCCAAACGTGTTGAAGTTGTGAAGCGGCTGCATGGCGGCCAGCGAGTTGGGGATCATGGTTATGGTGCTGGGCGTCATGAGGGGGATGTCGTCTGGCGACCTACGCAGCGTGAGGGTGTAGTCGGGCGGGCAGGTGAGGCGCAGCGCGTCGTGGGCCTGGAGCGACTCACACTCGTGGTGGTGCTCATGATCCGTCTGCTGCTGCTGCTTCATCTGCAGGGACATCAGCTCCTCGCTCTGCAGGTGGGCGATGTCATTGGCGCAGACCGCCGCGTTGGCCGGCCCGGCGGAGATACGCTGTGGGCTTGGCCCGCGCCGGTTTGACTCATGCCGCCGCTTGTCCTTCTTGTAGTAGAGCGCGGCGAACGCCAGGATGTTGAGGAAGAGCAGCGAGGCTCCCACGGCGATGGTGACGCTCAGCTCCGTGGAATAGTCCCGTTTAGTCTCGATAACCACGGCTGATTCGTCGGTGAGGTCCTCACCTTTCCGCTGGTCGGTGGTCTGCTTGGTGTTAGCGGAGGGAACCCCAGGGTGGCGGGTGGTAGAAGGCCGATTCCCCGGGAAACGCTTGGTGTAAGGAAACGGAGTGGTGTCCTGCGGCGGTATCTTGGTCGTTGTGGATACATACTGGAACAACTCATTTATGTTGTGGAGGTGTGGAACTAGTTCCAGCCAGAAGGCTACCTTAGTGGCCCGGTAGTGGTCCCTGACCCTGGGTTTCAGGCCGATGTGCAGGTAGAGCTGGTCCTTGGGGTTGTACTTCGACCAGGCAACCTCTTCAAAGCGGTTGGGTTTTGTATGGATGAACTTGGTGTCCTGAGGAACGGGCTGGTTTGGATCTCTGAAATAGAGAAGATAAAAATAAAAAAAACATTTGTAATTATGAAATTATTATTTCAATTGTCCTTTCCAGGACAGTATTCTACAAAATGTTTAAAAAAGAGAGAAAAAGAGAGAGAGAAAAGGGAAGCATTCTGAATAATGGCCACCTAAGCACTATTTTATCTCCAGGCTTGTGAGTCAATGCTTGTGAAATTGAAAATTATTGACCCAAAATATTAAAATATACTAGAAAGAAATGTTATGTTATATTCCTCCCAAGTGAGTCAATGCGGTCATTATTACCTCTGTAATATATATATATATATTTTCTTTAAGCCCACTGAAGGGAATCTATAGATAAAATCACAAATGGCCACTAAAACTACGCAGTAGATTCACTTTAGTGCCGAGTCATACTACTGTACAGTTACACGACTCAAATAATTGATTCTTACAAAGCATATCCTGTGCCCCCATTTTTAACGTTCATAACAAACACCTCCTGTTATTCATAGAAAAAAATCTGCAATAGTATGAAATGTCCCAATGTCCTAGATCATGTTAACATTTTACTGTAGTGTAGCCATTTTATTCTCCCATTGACATTTTGAAGTAGACATTATAGTGGACTACCTCAGAGTTGGAATCGAGCAATTCGCCTGTGACATTGTGACTGTGATTTCATTAACTTTCAAAGGGAGACCGAGGCAAGGAGCACAGTCGAGACGACAACCTTGGAGCCTGACACTGTTGAGTGAGTGGAAGGGCAAGAGGAATGGAATGGGAAGTGGGAATGTCCAGCTGAATGCTGAACAGAAATGAAGTCCTCATCTTGAGACATACACTGCACTCAGGCACCAGGGGACAGTCAGTACCCATCAGACCATTCAAGATGACCTCCGAAGCAGACATGGGTTCAAATACTATTTGACATCATTTCAAATACTTTAGCTGGGTTAGATTTAGCTTGCTTGACCCAATGAAACCGGTTGAACGGGCGGAAAACAGCTAACCCCAGCCCACCTGGCACTCCAGGCAGACTAGCTCAAATATATTTGATAGACGTCTAAATAGCTATGTACCCAGAGGTCTGCTCTGCTTCCGAAACGAGCTCTTCGAGTACAGAGAGTCTGTGAGACTGGGAGAAGGCTGCTTTTATCACAGCTCCATCCGTCCCATCAGCCGGCCTACTAGATAACAGTGGTCTCAGGGGATCAGGATACATTTAACTGGCTAATCCGGTGTGACAGCATCTCCGGCTGATGGAGCACTGTTTAATCCTGTCATTACCGATCACAGCAGGATCTAAGTATGTCACTAACTTGTCAATGGAAGCACGGACAGAGAGAGAGAGAAACATTGAAAATAGGTCTGCGCATCCCTGGAGAGTAGGATTCAATTAGATCTGGTGCAATATGCTATTATTCAACACAAAGCTAATCTTGTGTCGTTTTGCTATGTCATTCTATTTGAGAGAACTTGTATATTTGGTTGTATCACTCTTTGAACGTCATGGGCCACATCCACTATTATACAATTGCAAAGATGTTACCAAAATGGGTATATTGCTCACAGTACTTTGTGTCAAACTCTAGTGCCTTGCTGACTATTTTTTAAACACTACAGTCTTTTGTTAGTAACATCTTCTCATTTGTCACCTCTGGGTAAATTAAGATAATCTCCCTGAAATGGATTCAGTCACTGTCTAGTAATAGTTACATCCTGTACATAGTGTATGTCCATATGCTCCAGTTAGCATGTGGATCCCGGTACAATATCACTTAAAGGCCCGTAGCCCTGATAAAATCATATGGAAGCGCCTGCTGTAACAATATGCCATTTTCTTCTGACACCAAAGACTTGGAATAAAGACAACGCTCCAGCCATCCCGTGCCCATCGGGCTGATACATACTTAGCAAGCTATTCACATGTCTCTCAGAAGGTCCATGAAACACGTGCTCTCACCATGCTGTCAATCTGTCTTGTGTGATAACAGAAGTACATTCAGATGGAGGGCTAGTCCACACGTCCTAAGAGACTTCGTCGTCGCAGGTTTATGGAAATAGCAGAGTCACAGATATAAATAAACCGCATGTCGGTCTACCCAGATTCAGCTTTCTCACCAGAGGGAGGTGGCTTGCACATAATACTGCCATGTATCTACTCAGATACTCACAAATGTATCCAATCCTATCTCCCTCTGCTTGACACAAAGCCTCTCTTTGCAGATGTAACAAAAAAAAAATATTTTTCCAGTCTGCCATGTGTTCACAGCTGTCTTAATTTTTAGTTTTGGCTATAGCCTGTATGTGTAGTGTATACTAAGAAACAACACGAAGGCACGCAACCATGCACGCATGGATACACACACGCCTCACTCACTGTTCAGGCCTCTATCCACTACGAATAAGAAGAAGGCTTACCTGTGTATTGTGCTTTTCTATTTTGTATTTCACTCACTTTCAAAGCACTGAGATGCGTAGTTAATGATATGCCTCTCCTCCCTCCGAATCCCCTGTCTATTGTTGGGAGCCCTTTTTTCTGAAAAACCCTCTATCTAGAGAGGAAATTGAGGATCGCAACGGGAGTGTTTGCCTGCAGTTGGAGAGACTTGTGAAAAACGGGCACTCTCGAAGCGATGAATTTGCTTTTGGGTTCCTGCTTTGTTTGAAGCAGCACTACGGGAAAGCAAAAAGCACTCAGAGTAAAAGAGCCTCCCCATGTCAATAACGTTGCCAATCTATCCCCTGCTGAACTGGCATCAGTTGGACGCTAGCCAAGCAGCGGGGGCGGGGGTAGGGAATTCTACAGCCTATGAAGCTTTTCAAGAATTTATTTATTCACCTAAAAATTAATTTTCAGTGTGACTGGGTCGCAAACATCCTGCTACCTGGCTAATCCCAGGGTTCAGGAAACAAAGACGTGATCCAAATATCAAGTGATATTTGCAAACTGCAAAGCCTTAATGAAAACCAAAGCCTCTATAAGACTAGAAACACTGATTTGTTCAGTTTAGGCGAAGCTATGCTCCCATAACTTGCTACGTGTCTTCTCGATCCATGACGGATATTTATCCACTTGAAACAAACAATCTGACAGACAGTAGTATAAACAGAATTGGACAACCTACCCTGTCTTGGCAAAGTTAGTCCAGTAAGTCATAACAACCGCGCTGAGCATGACGTCGTTCTTGGAAAAGTTGCAGTTGAACAGGTCCGTGGGTCCGATCATTGGGATCCCGAACACATAGGGCACCTCGTCTCCATGTGCCGAGTCAGCCCAGCTAGGCTTCATGTCGCTCTGGCAGTGGTGGTAGAAGGCGTAAAAATACGTCGGCGAACCATACTGGGCATGGAGGTCCGCTGTGGCTACGGCCGGCGCCACCCACTGGTGGTCGGTGAAGAGTGCGACTAACGTCTTCCTCCTTGTCTCGGGGTTCTCCTTGTCGGCCCAGTCAGTGTACATGAACTTAATGGTCTCCCTTAGCGTGTCCTTGCCCTCCGGGTAGCCGTAGAGGTGATCCACAAAGTCCGACACGGCAAAGTCGAAGTCGTTGGCCGAGACGCCGTCCTCGCTGTCCACGCTGCCCTCCACAAACTTGAACCCTTCGCCTTGGTTGACCCCCAGCATGATGTCGTAGTTGAGGAACTCGCCCTGCTCCATGAGGATCTGGGGGTCGTCCGGGATGACGTCGCCGTCGATGACGGGGCCAAAGGCGATGTGGTACTTTGCGGGTAAGATGTTCTGTTCGATCAGCTCCTTGTAGTTCTTGCTCTGGAGACACTCCACCAGGTCGATGGTGTCCAGCATGTTGCAGCCCACCTTCTCAGCCAGCATCCGTGTGTACTTGGCAGGCTGGTAGTTAACCGCCCAGCTGGACAGAGCTGTACCACTCTGGATGATGGCTTTCTGGAAGAGATCTGAAAGGGTGAAAACTGATGTTAGACACAAGTCTAAGTCTAATCTCACACATGGTGTTTGGTGTTTTTCACAAATGGAAAACATTTCTTGCAATAAAACTGCTTAAAGAATACACACACCTGGAACAGCCACATTGGTATTAACTCAGTATAGAAATAATTGGTATTTTCTGGTATTATTTAAGTAATTCTGATGTAACATCTTCGGTGAGTTACAGTATACTGCTATTATCCTATACTGACACAATATGCAGCATAAGGATGATTAAGGAGATGGACAGGGACACCACATCTCGTCAACGCTGGTCATAATAAATGAATCAGACTGAAAATAAAATAAAGATTTGTTTATTCTGCAATGAGGCTTCGGGACACTTATTCATCCTGAATTATGTTTATGGTCTGTCTGCCACTGCCACTCTGCAAATAGGCCACAGCGCACTAGGAATACTTCTTGTATGTTACATCTCTTCCAGTATTTTCTTAGTTCTATTTATATCCTTGTGATGGTGACTCAAAAAGGACGACTTGAAAAGTACGTTTCCGAGCCACAGAAGACGTCTCCCGCAAGGCCTAGTTAGCAACAGAGGTTTATTTCGTTTTTTCTCCCCCATTTCCCCTGGATGAAGAATATCAGTTAAAGCCTGACTCACCAGAAGGGAATTTAAATATGTTGCATATGCCTCCTGTGTTTACCTCAGTCTGCTTGCTGAGGCGTGCCCGTGGAGCCGTGAAATAGAAACATATCATGTCCTACAAAGGGAGCAGCGATGAGGGGCTACGGCTTCCATGCCACCTGGGTCTGGCTAAAGGTGGTGATGCAAGAACATAGCTGCCTGACTAACAACAGCCCTAGCAAATCCGATTCCATCACCACACCAATCCAGATGATAGGATACTGGGCTAACCTCGGTAACCCAGAACCAAATCTCGTGAGAGGGATTTTATTCCGGGGGTTGTTGGTAAAATGTTTGTTCCTAGTGTGAGTGATGGGACCAGGGTGGCAGATGTTAAGGAAATTATCCACTCAAAACGATCTTTCATATTTGTTTCATTAGTCCACTGATACAGTCCCAAAATGTTTTGCATGTCAGCGATCAAGTCTTCACGATATAGAATTTTCCCCAGGCTCTGTCGCAGCCGGCCGCGACCGGGAGGTCCGTGGGGCGACGCACAATTGGCCTAGCGTCGTCCGGGTTAGGGAGGGTTTGGCCGGTAGGGATATCCTTGTCTCATCACGCACCAGCGACTCCTGTGGCGGGCCGGGCGCAGTGCACGCTAACCAAGGTAGCCAGGTGCACTGTGTTTCCTCCGACACATTGTTGTGGTTGGCTTCCGGGTTGGATGCGCGCTGTGTTAAGAAGGAGTACGGCTTGGTTGGGTTGTGTTTCGGAGGACGCATGGCTTTCGACCTTCGTCTCTCTCTCTCTCTCGAGCCCGTACGGGAGTTGTAGCGATGAGACAAGATAGTAATTACTAACAATTTGATACCACGAAATTGTGGAGAAAAGGCGATAAAATTTTTAAAAATAAAAAATAAAAAAGATGTAGAACTTTCAAAGTGTGACACCATCCCAACCTTGAAGCAGGGGGTTGGCAGCATTATGTTGTGGGGGTGCTTTGCTGCAGGAGGGACTGGTGCACTTCCCAAAATAGATGGCATCATGAAGCAGGAACATTATGTGTATATATTGAAGCAACATCTCAAGACATCAGTCAGGAAGTTACAGCTTGGTCGCAAATGGGTCTTCCAAACGGACAATGACCCCAAGCATACTTCCAAAGTTGTGGCAAAATGGCTTAAGGACAACAATGTCAAGGTATTGGAATGGCCATCACAAAGCCCTGACCTCAATCCTATAGAAAATGTGTTGCCAGAACTGAAAAAGCCTGTGCGAGCAAGGAGGCCTACACACCTGACTCAGTTACACCAGCTCTTAGTATTTGGTAGCATTGCCTTTAAATTGTTTAACTTGGGTCCAAATTCACCCAACTTATTGTGGGAAGCTTGTGGAAGGCTACCCGAAAGTTTGACCCAAGTTAAACAATTTAAAGGCAATGCTACCAAATACTAATTGAGTGTATGTAAACTTCTGACCCACTGGGAATGTGAAGAAAGAAATTAAAGCTGAAATGAATCATTCTCTCTACTATTACTCTGATATTTCACATTCTTAAAATAAAGTGGTGATCCTAACTGAACTAAAACAGGGACTTTTTACTAGGATTAAATGTCAGGAATTGTGAAAAACTGAGTTTAAATGTATTTGGCTAAGGTGTATGTAAACGTCAGACTTCAACTGTACATGCAGTGCCAGTCAAGGGTTTTTCTTTATTTTTTACTATTTTCTACATTGTAGACATCACATCTATGGAATAACACACATGGAATCATGTAGTAACCCAAAAAGTGTTAAACAAATCAAAATATATTTGATGTTTGAGATTCTTCAAAGTAGCCACCCTTTGCCTTGATGACAGCTTCGCACGCTCTTGGCATTCCATTTTTGAATTGGACTTCTGACAGAATGACGATGAAAGAAGAATTCATCGTTGTATGTTATTTTATTGGACATAATCCAGAACTAGATGTTTTCCCCTGAGGCTACTCCTGCTGTTGTCACTCAGTAGCAACAGCAGACATGGAGAGAAATTAAAGTCCATGGATGAGTGCAAGACATGTCCATTTCCTGCCATAACTGATATTGATTCATATTGACGGAAATAAAGTCTGAAGTTGCATCACGCAACTGGTTGAGATCTAGCTGGGATTTTGCCCTATGGAGACTGATTAGGTAATGCTGTTTTCACAGTCACTTACTCAAACAGCTCCTGGTGAGATTCAGCTGCAGAGAAGGAGAGAGAGAAAGAGCACGAGAGAGAGAGAAAGTACAGCTAGCTATTCAATTGTCTAACTCTGCGGGCGTCCCAAATGACATCCTATTCCCTATATACTGCACTACTTCTGACCAGAGAAATGAAGTGCACTACAAGGAATATGATACCATTTGGGACGCAGACTTTGTTTGCCTCCACTACAATGAGAGGTGCACTGGGCTGTAGGAGAACAACAATGACACTTAATGACACATTTCTAAGGAAACTACTTTCGAATGATAATTTTTTTTAAAACAACGAGATATAAATGTACTATAATGCTACGGGGTTGAGCCATTCTAATGTTCTTGATACCCACCTACCACTTTTCTCTGGCTGGTCACACAAATATCTAGTGACTGAGGCAGGCAATATTTGATACTTGAGTGAACCTGTGAACCCACTCCAGTTGTTATCCCTGCCATGTGGCGATGAAATGTGACGCTCCATGTTCAGGTGTATTCTGACTGCTTGAAATAAATCGTAGGGGCTGCGTCCCCAAATTGAACCGTATTCCCTATGTAATGCGGTATGTTTGATCAGGCGCCATAGGACTCCGGTCAAACGTAGTGCACTGTGCAGGGAATAGGGTGCCATTTTGGGACACGGCCGTACCCTCCCAGCGAGAGAGGTAATTCCTGTTTGAAACAAAAATCTCTCTGAAGATCTCTATCAAATAAAGCAATACATATAATAAAAGGTATTTATTTCATTACTACCTTCCAAAATGATAGCTGAAGTTCATATGACCATATGAACTGAATGAATAATAATTCATTGCAGTGTATAAATCTCACAGTGGACACCGAGAATGATTCATTTTATGATTCATTAAACATTCAAAAGGAATTGTATTCACTGACTTTGGCTGAAAAAAAATATAGCGCAATCTCAATGATCTCCGAGGAGGTAAGGGAACATTTTTGGGGACTAAAAATACCCTCTTACATACCTTCTGAGTAGTGAGAGAGCGTGAGCAAGCTAACACACGATGCCCCTGCACCAGAGCCGAAGATTGTCACTCTCTTTGGATCTCCTTTGAAGGCCTGAATGTTCTCTTTGATCCACCTCAGGGCTTGGATCTGGTCCAGCAGTCCATAGTTCCCCTTGGCTGCCTGGTCCCCTGTGCTTAGGAAGCCTGTGTGAACAACAAGAGACGGGAACAAACTCATTGATCACCTCCTTCTTGATCTCCCTCTAAAAAAAAAACGCTTGTCATTGAAACAGAGGGGAGACAGACGGGAAAAATTCATATTTGACAATATTCTGTACCTGGTGGTGATTTAGAGATGTCTCATAAAGTTAAGTACATAAATAAATAAAGCATAACGTGTAAAATACAAGGACATTTAGACAAATACATTATTGCGCCTGCTAACACTTTCAATGTTGATATTGTTGTCTTTGGGACCATGGGACAAGGAAACACTGTACAGTTACCGTCACACACACACACACACACACACACACACACACACACACACACCTAAAGAACAGTGCTTACATCCCTAGGAGGCGTCTCAAAACATACAGCAGTAGCCCGTCTTCCACTATATTTATCGCCACAACGGACAGAGGTAAACGTGACAGGAATACATTGACGTAAGTTCCCACGATCAGTGAAATAATGGATGACCTCCTCCAGGTATGAATGGCCTGTACACCACAGCACAACGGGACAGGAACCCTCCTTATGGAACCCATTGGTACCGTTCTATTCATAAGAACGGAAGCACGCAGCGAGTCAGCGACACCTGCGTGCTTCCAGTCTTATTATCCAGTCAAATAGCTAAAACTCTTCAGTAAGTCACAGTGGTTCCTAATGACCTGGGAATCATCCCTTGCTGTTAAGATCGAGAGAATAATGTAGGATAATGTAGGGTTGTACTCCCTCAGTCATTCAACCTGAGATGGCTGGAGTGATTCTAACCGAACCACCATTATACTGAGAAGACAGAGCGGAAGAGACAGAGAGAGGCGAAGCTCCTTTTCATGGTCAACATTTACTTGGTTTGGCTTCAACTATACAGTGGAATATGCAGATAGAGAGACAGAGAGAGAAGGCAAGTTCCTTTTTCATAGTCGGAATTTCAACCACATGGCTTTGACTTGGATTCGACTCTATACAGCCGAGAGTCAGGCCAGACAGACAAGCTTGTTGATACGCTTGTCAAAATCAGAAACTTGTTGACAAATTAGCTGATTTGTCTAAACCCATTAGGTGGTGGGCCTTTAGAGTCTGCGAGGGACGGCCACCGGGGTGTCTGGTCCTCGCAAGCGCCAGGCCTTGGATCTCTAAGCCGAGCCTCTGGCACAGACAGCCCCCGGGTAGTGTCGCAAATGGTGCCCTATTCCCTACATAGTGCACTACTTTTGACCAGAGCCCTGGTCAAAAGTAGTGCACTATGTAGGGAATATGGTGTCCTTTGGGACACATGCTCAGCTCTCCGCTTCCATCCCAGGGGGGAGAGCCCAGACAGAGCAGTCTACAGGCTACAGGACAAATTGGATGAAAGGATGGAGAGAAGGAGGAAAAGGAGGAGGAGGGAGAAAAGGAAAGATGTCCTGTGGCCCTGTGATAAAGAGCAGATCCAGTTTGTCATGGTCTGGCTGTGAAGTGGAGGGGATAGAGGAATGGAGGAGGGGTAGAGGGGATAGAGGGATGAGGAGGGGTAGAGGGGATAGAGGGATGGAGGGATGAGGAGGGGTAGAGAGGATAGAGGGATGGAGGGATGAGGAGGGGTAGAGGGGATAGAGGGATGGAGTGATGGAGGGATGAGGAGGGGTAGAGGGGATAGAGGGATGGAGGGATGAGGAGGGGTAGAGGGGATTTAGGGATGGAGGGATGAGGAGGGGTAGAGGGGATAGAGGGATGGAGGGATGAGGAGGGGTAGAGAGGATAGAGGGATGGAGGGATGAGGAGGGGTAGAGGGGATAGAGGGATGGAGTGATGGAGGGATGAGGAGGGGTAGAGGGGATAGAGGGATGGAGGGATGAGGAGGGGTAGAGGGGATTTAGGGATGGAGGGATGAGGAGGGGTGGAAGGGATGGAGGAGAGGTAGAGGGGATAGAGGGGTGGAGGGATGAGGAGGGGTGGAAGAGATGGAGGGATGGAGGAGGGGTAGAGGGGATAGAGTGATGGAGGAGGGGTAGAAGGGATGGAGAGACAGAGGAGGGGTGAGGGGATAGAGGGATGAAGGAGGGGTAGAAGGGATGTAAGGATGGAGGAGGGGTTGAGGGGATGGAGGGATGGAGGAGGGGTAGAAGGAATGGAGGGATTAAGGAGGGGTTTAGGGGATAGAGGGATGGAGGAGGGTGGAGGGGATATGGAGATGGAGGGATGGAGGAGGGTGGAGGGGATATGGAGATGGAGGGATGGAGGAGGGTGGAGGGGATATGGAGATGGAGGGATGGAGGAGGGTGGAGGGGATAGGGATATGGAGGGATGGAGGAGGGTGGAGGGGATATGGAGATGGAGGGATGGAGGAGGGTGGAGGGGATAGGGATATGGAGGGATGGAGGAGGGTGGAGGGGATAGGGATATGGAGGGATGGAGGAGGGTGGAGGGGATATGGAGATGGAGGGATGGAGGAGGGTGGAGGGAATATGGAGATGGAGGGATGGAGGAGGGTGGAGGGGATATGGAGATGGAGGGATGGAGGAGGGTGGAGGGGATATGGAGATAGAGGGATGGAGGAGGGTGGAGGGGATAGGGATATGGAGGGATGGAGGAGGGTGGAGGGGATATGGAGATGGAGGGATGGAGGAGGGTGGAGGGGATATGGAGATGGAGGGATGGAGGAGGGTGGAGAGGATAGGGATATGGAGGGATGGAGGAGGGTGGAGGGGATAGGGGGATGGAGGGAGAGGACAGACAGGTGGTGGAGGGGATAGCAGCAGAGGGTGTTGTGGGATTACAAGGCCCCTGCAGGACTCACACTCCTGGGTATATGACTTCCAGGCCTCAGCTTGTCTCTCTCTCTCTCTCTCTCTGCTCTCTCTCTCTCTCTCTCTCTCTCTCTCTCTGCTCTCTCTCTCTCTCTCTCTGCTCTCTCTCTCTCTCTCCCCCTCTCTCTCCACCTTTCTCTCTCTCTCTCTGCTCTCTCTCTCTCCCTCTCTATCTCTCTGCTCTCTCCCCCTCTCTCTCCATCTCTCTCTCTCTCTCTCTCTCTCTCTGCTCTCGCTCTCTATCTCCCTCTATCTCTCTCCATCTCCCTCCCTCTCTCTCCATCTCCCTCCCTCTCTCTCCATCTCCCTCCCTCTCTCTCCTTCTCCCTCTCTCTCTCCTCAGTCTCCACTCACCATGTCTGTCTGAGAAGAGGAGCTGGGGCGAAGGGGAGCGGAGCAGAGAGGATAGCCCACCAGTAACTCCTCGGGGTGTGAAAAAAAAGATTAGCGAAAGCTTCCATTTCAAGAAGCTGCTGCGGATATTACTGAGGAGAACGTTGCATTAGGATGTATTATGGACATGAGCTTTGAAGATATTTCTACTATTTGAACATATATTGATAACTGCTATAACTGCTATTGCAAAGCTTGTGAAAACACACTATGCTAGTATATTTAACATCAATATCAATGGTTTGCACATAAGAGCCTATCTTCACCTGTGTCAAAAGAAGAGCAACACAATGCCTGATTAAATTCACTGTCACAGACAACACAGCTTAAACCTCCATAAAAATGGAGCTAACCAAACATGCTCTTCAGAAATCAAATGTTCCTTCAGCAATATATTTCACAAAGTATTTTAGTATTGATCTTACTCTGCCTGGGAATGCATCTGAGTAAAATATTATTTGCTGAATGTTAATATTGTTGCTGCAATATCACAGGGTCGGTGCAGAAATGACAATGTCCTTCCAAAGCATTTTTTACGTCTCAGACTTAAGGCATCCACATGCTTCCCAGCCGAAACAGTTCGGAAGAGTTTGTGCATACATTATGACGACATTCTGTGACGTTTTTGTTCATTTTGGACTTCGGTGAGGGCACACACCGTTTTCTCTCGAGGTCAGCCGAAGTTCAAGAATCGAAGTCTACGCCCCTTTGTCTGTGATTGGTCAACTGTCGGGATTCTTCAATAAAGTCGTTTTCATGCACATGTTTTCATTGACAAATACTGCACCAAACATATTAGTTAGATGTAAAATTGCGTCACTAAGATCGCGACAAAAATGTATGACAGATTTCTTGAGTTACCATCGATTAATTCAGACTATTTTGAGAAAGTGTATACTTGCTACAATGTCTCAAAATGGCCAAACAGAACTATTGACACTTTTTTATTGTCTTTCAAGCGAAGGTCTTTTAGGAGAGTATGAGAGCACAGTAGTTTGGTTCACCTAGCCAACTTCAGCTAGCTGCCAGCCGAACTGAAGCATGCTAATGCCTTCTCTCTCTCTCTCTCTCTCTCTCTCTCTCTCTCTCTCTCTCTCTCTCTCTCTCTCTCTCTCTCTCTCTCTCTCTCTCTCTCTCTCTCTCTCTCTCTCTCTCTCTCTCTCTCCCTCTCTCTCTCTCTCTCTCTCTCTCTCTCTCTCTCTCTCTCTCTCTCTCTCTGCCAAACTTATGCTGATGCTGCTGTGGCAGGGCAAGGCAGGGGTTGCAAGCTTAATGGAAGTCAGACAGCCATCATTCAGCCTCACAACAGTACAGCTCGAATAGATCTGGGTTTGAGTGGCAGCAGTGACATAAGAGGTCTGCTTGGCCACACTGTCATTTAATGCCACTTGGAACGGCAAGTAAAGGGCTCCATCCGTGTTACCAGGCATGTAGCGGCTGGTAGCCTAACGGTGAAGGGCGTCGGGCAAGTAAAGACCGCTGGTTCGAATCCCCGAGCCAACTAGTTGAAAAATCGGTCGATGTGCCCTTGAGCAAGGCACTTAACCCTAGCTGCTCTGGATAAGAGCATCTGGTGAACTGTGATGTCACCAAGCAAATTTCTCTATGGGACAATAAAGTACCCATTCATTCTCCCCTGCATGATACTGGGCACTAACACTGTCATGCATTGCCTAAGGAATGTTACAGTATGATACATTTACAGTATGATAAAGGACTATGACAAATGCATGTGCTCTCATTGAAATGTCACGATACTGTGGTCACACACACACTTTCCCTTTCTACGTTCAGGCCATTTGGGGCTGCTGTCTATCGGATATGTTTGGACACCAGTGGAGGCTGCTGAGGGGAGAACGGCTTTTAATAATGGCAGGAACAGAGAGAATGGAATGGCATCAAACCATGTGTTTTATGTATTCAATACCAGTCCACTTATTCTGCTCCAGCCATTACCACGAGCCAGTCCTCCCCAATTAGGGTGCCACCAACCTCCTGTGGTGGACACTTTACCTAAATGGTATTGATCCTGTGGAACCATGCTGTGCATTGGCAGGACGACTCCACCGATTGCACACCATGGGTCTGCAAGAGATTTTCCACATCCTGTGCCAGCCGTTTGGCCAGATGCAAGGTAGGCTAAGAGCACAACATACACTGAGTGGACAAAACATTAAGAACACCTGCTCTTTACATGACTTAGACTGACCAGGTGAATCCCAGGTGGAAGCTATGATCCCTTATTGATGTCACTTGTTAAATCCACGTCATTCAGTGTAGATGAACGGGAGGAGACAGGTTCAGGGAGGACGTGTAAGCCTCGAAACACTTGACACATGGATTGTGCACAGTGTGTGTGCCATTCAGAAGGTGGATGGCCAAGAGAAAATATTTAACTGTAACGCTCAACAGTTTCCCGCGTGCATCAAGAACGGTCCACCACCCAAAGAACATCCGGCCAACTTGACACAGCTGTGGGAAGCATTGGAGTCAACATGGGCCAAGCATCCCTGTGGAACGCTTTCAAACACCTCGCAAGAGTCCATGACCTGACAAATTGAGGCTGTTCGGAGGGCAAAAGGAGGTGGAACACAATATTAGGAAGGTTTTCCTAATGTTTTATACACTCAATGTCTAGTATGCTGCTGTATCACGTCTGTAAACGCATGGTCAATGCACAGATAATATGAAGTTGCTATATTTCTGGAGCAATATATTTCAATTTGACACCAAACATTACAGTGTTTTTTCAAGCTTCTTGCCACCAGCTGATGCTTGCCTCATAGCCTGTATCTACACCTTGATCTGACCAATTAATAGCACCGGCCTTTCCTATTGTACGCCTCTCTTAATAGAGAGAGACAAGTCTTTTCATTTTCCCAAGCCTTGTCTTTCACCAAGACAAAACAAACCATAGTTGGTATTGAATTGACAAGCCTGACTTTCTATGTATCAACAGAACACATGGGGAGCAAGGAAGAAAAAGCTCTGACCGGCGTCTATCCATCTATCCAGACATTCATTGTGGCGGTAATAGTGCCTAACGGTGCTCTCTGTCCAGAGAATAATCCGCCCCGTGGCTCCCAGATGAAATTATAATTATCAAAGGGAGAGATGTGAGGGGTAATGTTTGGAATTAGCTGCTCAAGGAGGTCAGGTCACAGCTACAGCTAGCTCAGTGAAAGCCAGTGATTGGGCTAGCATCCCAAATGGCACCCTATTCCAGTTATCTCACAGGGCTCTGGTGAAAAGTAGTGCACTATATAGGGAATAGGGTACCATTCGGGATGCTGACATTGAATCTCAACCTCCGTCTGTATGTCTGTCAAAAATGATTCTCTCTGGCGAAGTCCCGGGGAGCTGGGAACTCTCACAACTTTGTCGTCTCTGGCCAGTCTGTCATATCAACCCGTCAATATGGTTATATGTGTGGAATATGTGCAAAATGGGGACATAACAGATTAATCCGCACAAAGGAAACAGGCGTTGTCCTGCTATCTATCTCATTCCGTTCGAGTCTATAATCATGCTACAGAATTAGAGTACATCAGAGGCAGGTGTGCTGGTTACCCATAATCCCCAGTGATTGACAGACAGCGACCCGTGGAAGCAAAACATAGCAGCTGTCAAAGTGCATTCACTGATGCTGGTAAATTTGGCCATATTAGTGGTGGCGGATTAAAAATGACAGCAGAGCGATTACTTACACTCCAAATGGAATTATAATTATGAGTGAAAAAGACACATTTCCTCCCAGTTCTTTTTTTTGTCTTCTCCTCCCCGGCCGTCATCGTTTACACATTCAGCAGGCTGTGCCCTAATGTGGTTGCTGCTGCTGCTGTGTGTGTGTGTGTGTGTGTGTGTGTGTGTGTGTGTGTGTGTGTGTGTGTGTGTGTGTGTGTGTGTGTGTGTGTGCGCGCGCGCGCGCGTGTTCTGTTTGCGCAGGCAGGCCAGGGGTTATACATAATAATGTGGTTTAAAGCTGACATATTAGAGGCTTGTGATGAGGGGGGGAAAGTAGAGGTCACTCTGGGTTGTCAAATCAGTAGCTAAGTAAACAATTCATACTAGTAACAATGAATGGAGAAAAACAAAACACCCTGTCATCGTGTTCTGCTTTGATAGTTGAAAGTTGGGATTGATGATTGATTCAATAACCTGGAAAACTCTCTTCCTAAGAGTTACATTATTATTGTGACATGTAGATGTTATTTCCTGGAAGCAGTTTGATGTTGCTGAACAATGCACACCTGACATGGGTTTTTGAAGAAACATATTTTGATGAGAGCTGACTTCACTCTCAGTGTGAAGCCAAGTGGTCAAAACAGAAGCATTTCCTTTGTGAAAATATATGGATTTGGCAACGTCAAAGAATGCAGCAACATTAGGTTCACGGCGTTCAAATGGGAAAATACAATTTTGATTCGCTTTTTGACTGAATTAATAATATTCATTCATTTGTACTTTTTAATGAATAACATTCATTCAAATAATGTGGCAATAAGATTGCAGTACAATCTCTCTCTCTCTCTCTCTCTCTATCCTCTCTCTCTCTCTCTCTCTCTCTCTCTCTCTCTCTCTCTCTCCCCCTCTCTCTCTCTCTCTCTCTCCCTCTCTCTCTCTCTCTCTCTCTCCTCTCTCTCTCCTATCTCTCTCTCTCTCCTCTCTCTCTCTCTCTCTCTCTCTCTCTCTCTCCCTCTCTCCTCTCTCTCTCTCTCTATCCTCTCTCTCTCTCTCTCTCTCCTCTCTCTCTCTCTCTCTCTCCTCTCTCTCCTCTCTCTCTCTCTCCCTCTCTCCTCTCTCTCTCTCTCTCTCTATCCTCTCTCTCTCCTCTCTCTCTATCCTCTCTCTCTATCTTTCTCTCTATCCTCTCTCCTGTCTCTCTCTATCCTCTCCCCTCTCTCCTGTCTCTCTCGCTCTCTCTCTCTCTCTCTCTCTATCCTCTATCCTCCCTCTCTCTCTCTCTCTCTCTCTCTCTCTCTCTCTCTCTCTATCCTCTCTCCTGTCTCTCTCTCTCTCTATCATCTCTCCTGTCTCTCTCTCTCTCTCTCTATCCCCGCTCTCTCTCTCTCTATCCTCTCTCCTGTCTCTCTCTCTCTCTCTCTATCCCCTCTCGCTCTCTCTCTATCCTCTCTCCTGTCTCTCTCTCTCTCTCTATCCTCTCTCCTCTCTCTCTATCCTCTCTCCTCTCTCTCTTTCTCTTTCTGCCTTATTAGAAAGTTACAGATGTAGGATCTTGTTTGTTGCTAAGAATTTCCCTGTACGGCAGGAAATGCAAACTTGTAGTGTATTCAAGGTTTAAAAAGGCTTCTAAAGTTTCTAATTTCCACTTTAAAATGTCAGACTTGATTTGCCCTAATGAAAAATGTGTCAACCCATACAAAAATTGTCCATTAATTATAATCCACATAATAATTCACATTTCCTCTTGCTGCAGGATTATATCCCTGCTGTAACAAACTGGCTCAAATTAAGATCCTACATATGTACCATTAGAACAGCTCGTTTGAAATAACTCAGAATGTCAATAAGATTTGAGCACCTTTCCTCCCGCTAACAATCAATTAAGTTCCGTAATACAGAGAGAGAAAGAGAGAGAGAGAGAGAGAGAGAGAGAGAGAGAGAGAGAGAGAGAGAGAGAGAGAGAGAGAGAGAGCAGTATGTTTCTCCCAACCGTGAAGAGTGCAATTGGTTACATCCACGGAGTTAGGGAACAACCCCTGTGATCCACCAGCGTATGTTCATTAAATTGTGCGGAGGTAATTAGAATCTATCGGACACCAGACCAGAGACATTTGCACCGCTTGCAGAGTTCATAACTGCACAAACATTCCCCAGGCCCCACAGCTCTGAACTGCATTACAGTAGCAACAGTTTCACAGGAAATGCTGCAGTATGAGGTACGACACCAGAATAGCGTGTCCCACAGCTTAAGTACTTTTTTTTCTGTACACCTACTGTGAATTTATCAGAAAATAACAGTATACTAAATGCCACCCCTGACAATTTGACATGTCTGTCTGTTTCCAAGTTATATGACTTTTCAAGTGTTGCCCACTCTAAAAACAGCTGTGTAAATCAAGTGTTGCCCACTCTAAAAACAGCTGTGTAAATCAAGTGTTGCCCACCCTAAAAACAAACGTGTAAATCAAGTGTTGCCCACTCTAAAAACAGCCGTGTAAATCAAGTGTTGCCCACTCTAAAAACAGCCGTGTAAATCAAGTGTTGCCCACTCTAAAAACAGCCGTGTAAATCAAGTGTTGCCCACTCTAAAAACAGCCGTGTAAATCAAGTGTTGCCCACTCTAAAAACAGCCGTGTAAATCAAGTGTTGCCCACTCTAAAAACAGCCGTGTAAATCAAGTGTTGCCCACTCTAAAAACAGATGTGAAAATCAAGTGTTGCCCACTCTAAAAACAGCCGTGTAAATCAAGTGTTGCCCACTCTAAAAACAGCCGTGTAAATCAAGTGTTGCCCACTCTAAAAACAGCCGTGTAAATCAAGTGTTGCCCACCCTGCTGCTACTTGCCTGAGTCAATGCCACTTCCTACATATTGCTTGTCATTCTGCGGCTGCATGGCATCTATGACACATCCATTACCCCTCAGCCTGAGGCAGGGCTGTTGCTCTCCTCCAACTCTGACTCACGTCATATCTTTAAGTCTTGTGGGATCATCAGTCTCAGAAATGCACTCCATGTTGACAACATTCTGGAGTCATCCGAGTCGCAGCGCTCCACGTGACTGATGACATTCTCCCGGGAGACCCCCGAGAGCATGAAGTATGTAGTATCTCTGACAAACCTCCATCACCCACCCACTGGTCTGACTGACTCTACCCTGCTACGGACACTCTGGTCCTGGCCCTCGAACACGCTAGCCCTGTTCCTTTTCCATAGCATCGGGGGTATGGTGCTAGCCGGTTAATCATATAGACAGAAGGACCTTTTGGACCTTCCACAAGGACACAGAGAGGATTGTGATGATTTTGGATGGTACCATGCATATCGGTGCTATGGGTTTTGCATGGGGTAATGGCCCCGAAGTCAAATAAAGTAATCATCCCTGTCTAGCTGTTATTAATCCCTCAGTAAAAACAATCCCAAACAGATCGTAATACTTAGTGTCATTTTTAATCTAGTGTACATAGATGATGGTGGATAATGAATAGTTAATGACATGCAGGACAACATGGAAAGGGTTTACAAAATACATCTCCATTTGCATCTGTTTGTTTGGTTTATTGTGCTTGTCCTTGTGACACGGGAAAGAGAGGTTATCAACCATTCTGGCCAGGTGATGCGCTCCATCAACACACCCTGTGACTGAACACAGCTTCTCCAAGTTTTCAGTACATGTGGTATGAGGCTGTAGTTACAGATGCCATGTACTGTATGACAAAACAGTAGTGTAGTATGACAAGACAGTACTGTAGTATGACAAAACAGTACTATAGTATGACAAAACAGTAGTGTAGTATGACAAAACAGTACTGTAGTATGACAAGACAGTACTGTAGTATGACAAAACAGTACTATAGTATGACAAGACAGTACTGTAGTATGACAAAACAGTACTGTAGTATGACAAAACAGTAGTGTAATATGACAAAACAGTAGTGTAGTATGACAAAACAGTACTGTAGTATGACAAAACAGTACCGTAGTATGACAAAACAGTAGTGTAGTATGACAAAACAGTAGTGTAGTATGACAAAACAGTAGTGTAGTATGACAAAACAGTAGTGTAGTATGACAAGACAGTACTGTAGTAGGACAAAACAGTAGTGTAGTATGACAAAACAGTAGTGTAGTATGACAAAACAGTAGTGTAGTATGACAAAACAGTAGTGTAGTATGACAAAACAGTAGTGTAGTATGACAAAACAGTACTGTAGTATGACAAAACAGTAGTGTAGTATGACAAAACAGTAGTGTAGTATGACAAAACAGTACTGTAGTATGACAAGACAGTACTGTAGTATGACAAAACAGTAGTGTAGTATGACAAGACAGTACTGTAGTATGACAAGACAGTACTCAAGTATGACAAGACAGTACTGTAGTATGACAAAACAGTACTGTAGTATGACAAAACAGTAGTGTAGTATGACAAAACAGTACTGTAGTATGACAAAACAGTAGTGTAGTATGACAAGACAGTACTGTAGTATGACAAGACAGTACTCAAGTATGACAAGACAGTACTGAGCCACTTAGTTAGCACTTTTGTCTTATGGCAAGGTGCTCCATCATGCTGGAAAAGGCATTGTTCGTCACCAAACTGTTCCTGGATGGTTGGGAGAAGTTTCTCTCTGAGGATGTGTTGGTATCATTCTTTATTCATGGCTGTGTTCTTATGCAAAATTGTGAGTGAGCCCACTCCCTTGGCTGAGAAGCAACCCCACACATGAATCGTCTCAGGATGCTTTACTGTTGGCATGACACAGAACTGATGGTAGCGCTCACCTTGTCTTCTCCGGACAAGCTTTTTTCTGGATGCCCCAAACAATCGGAAAGGGGAGAAAATTATTTTACAACCATTCTTTGCTACCCTTCTTGACACCAGGCCATCCTCCAAAAGTCTTTGCCTCACTGTGCGTGTAGATGGACTCACACCTGCCTGCTGCCATTCCTGAGCAAGCTCTGTACTGGTGGTGCCCCGATCCCGCAGCTGAATCAACTTTAGGAGACGGTCCTGGTGCTTGCTGGACTTTCGGCACATGTTTCCTTGCAGATAACCATCGTTGACAGAGGAGGAACAATGATTCCAAGCACCACCCTCCTTTTGAAGCTTCCAGTCTGTTATACAAACTCAATCAGCATAACAGAGTGATCTCCAGCCTTGTCCTCGTCAACACTCACACCTGTGTTAACGAGAGAATCACTGACATGATGTCAGCTGGTCCTTTTGTGGCAGGGCTGAAATGCAGTGGAAATGTTTTTGGGGGATTCAGTTCATTTGCATGTCAAAAGGGATTTTGCAATTAATTGCAATTCATCTGATCACTCTTCATAACATTCTGGAGTATATGCATATTGCCATCATACAACCTGAGGCAGCAGACTTTGTGAAAATTAATATTTGTGTCATTCTCAAAACTTTTGGCCACGACCGACTGACTATACATAGAGAGAGAGAGAGAGAGAGAGAGCGAGAGAGAGAGAGAGAGAGAGTCTGTGGAGTGACAGGTCGTCCAGGTAGGGGACAGCTGTGTGACAGTGATGGAGGAGGAGGGATACAGAGCAGCTCAAGCACACACACACTCTGCCTCACTTCCCAGATGTCACACAGCCACATGCTCAAACACACACACACACACACACACACAAACACAAACACACTCACAGCTGACACAGTCACTCCTCCCTTCAGCTTCACCATTTCATGCATACACACAATGTCTGTCACCACACACACACACGCTGGGGAAACCGCTGCTCAGTGCGGATCTGGGTCATGAAGCATTAAATCCCCTTGTTTATCAAGTACCGCCCTTCCACCACACACACACACACACACACACACACACACACACACACACACACACACACACACACACACACACACACATACACATACACATACACAAACACATGCACGCACACACACCACAGCCACAGCCTATCACCTCAATGCACACCATCTGTCCTCCAAAGCTGGGCTACCAAATCCATTAGGGCTTCATGTCGCGTTCACGACATTTCGGGAACTTGGAAATTTCCTAATTGCTTACTCGTTGTAGAAAGAAAGATGATACCATGTTTCCCATTTAAAGAAGTATCAGAATCAACCAATAGGAAGCTCCACGCAAATGACGTACTTTAATTTGAACTCGGAAGTCCCGGGTTTCCAACATGACGTGAATGCTGCATCACAGACAGGTCTCTCTCCCTCTGCAGGAACGGACCACATGAACCAGCCATCTGACAGACACCCTGGACTCTCTGGTAGCCATGCTACGGCTAAAACTACTCTGAACTATCTGTTAGCCGCAGTGGTGCCTGGAGAAGTGGGTATACTCTAATTTGGAAAAAATTATCCAAACGGACCGCAACGGTGAAGGAAAGGTGCCCTGTGTGAAACATTCTATGACAAACAGTGACATACACTAAATGACCTAAATGGATAAATCCCATATTGGTCTCTAACAGTCAGGCCGACCCAAGCTGTACTTTGCAAGTAGGCTAATAGTAGGTCTACTATTGAAAAAGATAAATGAGTCTGTCAAGGTCACACTTTTTAATAGAAAAACAACACAATTGGATGTTCTAAGTACACAACAGTGCTTAAACCACATCGGGGGACCACTTTTGAGGTCTCGGGAAATATACAAGAAATGTCCAAGTTAAATATCCAAGTTGTTTCTTCGCAGTTACCCTTTAATTCAAATGGCCAGACATCTAACACTGTTGTTTGGTTAGTGGTGTTTCTGTAGCGTGGCATAAGAGTGAGTTTGCAAAACAAATGGCCACTGGGTTGGTGCAAATAATCGTGATATCATTCTGCCAGGTCTTACCTTGATTCAAAGTAGCCTTTAGACAAATTGGTGTTCAAGCAGCCAAAGGCATTATCCCAGTCATATTAGCAACCCATGATAGTTGTTGCATCTTTAGATATTCCCATCTCTGTCCATGAAACCGCTCGCATGTGCAGTGTACATTTTCGAATGGCATTTTGGAACATTCACGCATAAGCCTACTGCCGTGTGCACATTGCTGCGCTTGAAATTTGAAGAAATAATAGTTTGTCAACATTTGAAGCTAAACATTCTGATCTGCTCCATCAGCCTTTATCATTTGATATGGCGTACACCTCCACTACACTACTTTGATACGCTTCGGGGTGATTAAGAAGTGAATATACGCAATGCCCACAAAAAAATATGTGTATACGTCATATACCTGTGTATACCCTCCACTACACCACTGGCTAGCCATACTACAGCTAAAACGATCCTAACCCCTCTGTTAGCCATGCTACCGCTAAACCTACCCTAACCCCTCTGTTAGCCATGCTACCGCTAAAACGATCCTAACCCCTCTGTTAGCCATACTACCGCTAAAACTACCCTGACCCCTCTGTTAGCCATGCTACAGCTAAAACGATCCTAACCCCTCTGTTAGCTATGCTACCGCTAAACCTACCCTAACCCCTCTGTTAGCCATGCTACCGCTAAAACAATCCTAACCCCTCTGTTAGCCATACTACCGCTAAAACTACCCTGACCCCTCTGTTAGCCATGCTACAGCTAAAACGATCCTAACCCCTCTGTTAGCCATGCTACAGCTAAAACTACCCTGACCCCTCTGTTAGCCATGCTACAGCTAAAACTATCCTAACCCCTCTGTTAGCCATACTACCGCTAAAACTACCCTGACCCCTCTGTTAGCCATGCTACCGCTAAAACGATCCTAACCCCTCTGTTAGCCATGCTACAGCTAAAACAATCCTAACCCCTCTGTTAGCCATGCTACCGCTAAAACTACCCTGACCCCTCTGTTAGCCATGCTACTGCTAAAACTACCCTGACCCCTCTGTTAGCCATACTACCGCTAAAACTACCCTGACCCCTCTGTTAGCCATGCTACCGCTAAAACTACCCTGACCCCTCTGTTAGCCATGTTACAATATACAATGGCAAAATAGTCCAATTTCCCAGTTAGAGGTACAATCTTCAATATTTCTAGCGGTAGAATAGTCAGTTCAATACACCCACTGACTGTTGAAGAAAATGAATGAAAGAGCATCATAAGGAGAATCCACAGCTCTGTTAGCCATGCTATTGCTTTCCATTTAAAGATCAATAACTACATAGTGGAAACCATCACACTCTCCCAGGCTTGTACATAGGAAGTCTCTTAGTTGGTATAAGTTCAACTATTTAATCCAGAAATACAAAAACACAGTAAATCCACACTGTGGACAAGAGCATTGCAAAAAAAGCTAACTTAAATGTACAATTTGTGTAATGGTTTTTTTCTGCATCACATGGAGAAACAGCACAGCCTCATTATCTTGCAGCTCAAGCTCAACGGCATGGGGGAGTTCAGTGTCTCTGTCACCCTTCAAAGCAAACAGGTTTGCAAGCCAGCCAGCAGAGTAAGATGGTTAATGATTTAGCGGCACATAAACACGTCGGAGGAACTCCTATGGATTGTCACCCCCGCCACAGCTCAAAGAGAGATAAGGGACTCCAAATGTCCTTCCTTTGGAATTGAAAATGGAGTATATGGGGTACTGCAGTTAAACATCTATTTGTTTGAGTCAGGATGAGGCGAGTGAGTTTCAGAAAACATAAAACAACAGTGATCACTATCTTGTCTATACAGACAAGACTATAAGACGACCCAGTATTGTCTCCAACCAAATTATACATTTGCTGTACATAAAATGCTGTTTGACAATGGTGTACTGCCAGTTAGTTGTGACTGGTCCATCCATCCAAACCCTTAACACAGAAATAGATCTGCTTTTCCTCAACCAGGCATTGGCCCAAGTACTGTAGATGCGCTGTCCTAAGCAGCACGCTGCCAAATCATGTGTTATAGCACCATTATAGCATCTTCTGAGTGGTTCTCCAAGACCCACACTGAGCATGATTTACCCCAAATAGTGTAACCAATAAAAAACATCAAGACACCCCTGTATTAACTAACTGTCTGCAAAACATAAAGAAATACGGCCAAACTGTTTATCTAAAATGGGAATCGTTAAGGATAATACAGTCAAAGGACCCCAAAGTGGCACTGATCGAAGAGTGCACGTGTCATTGGTTGTTGCCGTATTTCTTATTGGCTTGGCTGGCAACACATGGGGTGCTACTCCACACATCCTCTCCACCGATGTTTAGTCAACAGAAGTAGGTGCCTGGGATCGAGGCAGAGAACACATTACACAGGGAATCGATACTAAGCAAATACATAACCATGTCAAGAAGTGGATTATCCTTTTTGTCTACAAGAGGCACAGCTCTTACAGTAACTCAATCCCAACAACAACACTGTCTGATGGCTGACTGCATCCCAAATGGCACCATATTCCCTACGAAGGGCATTACTTTTGACAATAGCCCTATTGAACCTGGTAAAAAAGTAGTGCACTAGGGACTAGGGTGCCATTTGGAACGGAACGAGCGCTGTGTGTAAATGAGGTGAAGAGGAGGCTTCCAAAAACCCTCTCTAGAAAATCAATGTGCCACAGTGCTCTAATTGGGAGATAAAAAAAAAAGCCTGTCATACAGTAATTGCATAGATGGTTATTTGTTTATTTTGTTGTTTGTCCTTGGTTTCCCCTGACGACATGTTTAAAAAATAATAATTGCCCTTCAATAATCGTAATTTGTCAGAAAAAACACCCTGTCTGCTCTTGCTGTCAGTTAGATGTTGCCATGGTGACATTCCAATTTTCTTTGCACACCTCATTCTCTCCTCCATACAACCTTTGCACTGTTTTGACTGTTGCTTTTGACAGCCTTTGCCTTGTATATGACAACTGATGAATTCTAGGCTCACTTGTTGCTCTGACCAACTCGCTGTCTGTGAATGAGAACATGTTATTACGTTGAGTAATAATAATAATTTATTCAACCTTTATAGCACTTTTCATTACAGACAGAATCGCAAAGCGCTTGATAAGCAAAATAAACAAGTAGCGATTTAAAAATAAATATAGGCTACAACAGCTAGATCAAATCTGTTTGGCTGAGCATAGATGCCTTTCCTGCAGTCACATGACCAAATTGCCCTCTAGTGGCCTCATGGGTGGAATGTTATTCATTTTTTTCTCATTTTATAGTTAATAAACATTCTCTTTTTTTAAATGTTGAAAATCTGGTGTTTCTTTATCAAACGGTTTTGTTATATTTCAGTCTTCCGTGATGTATATAAAGTGTAATGTTGGAATGCAAATTCAAAATGTAATACATTTAACTCTATATCTGACATGGTACAGGTGTCTTCTTTTTTTTAAAGCCCATAACCATATGTGTGAGGTGTATACTTCAGTTTCAAAGTATATTTGTTTAAGACTACCAAGAATGTGACCCTGATTTAGCCCACTGCAGTGAAAAGATAAATACAATTTTAGAAATAGGCGTTGTTTGTAAAAGAGCAGATTTACATGAGTTCCTAACCAAGTTACTATCTATCAGAGAGGAAAAGCAATCTGGTGAGAATGTACTGTATGTATGTATGCGTATTCATTTGGATTCAGTCTGGTTAATTAGGGAAAGTACAAACAGTCTCTGAACATCAAAGACTCCACATTTTGGTGGTTGGCCTCTCTCTCTCTCTCTCTCTCTCTCTCTCTCTCTCTCTCTCTCTCTCTCTCTCTCTCTCTCTCTCTCTCTCTCTCTCTCTCTCTCTCTCTCTCTCTCTCTCTCTCTCTCTCTCTCTCTCTCTCTCTCTCTCTCTCTCTCTCTCTCTCTCTCTCGCTCTCGCTCTCTCTCTCGCTCTCTCTCTCTCTCTCTCTCTCTCTCTCTCTCTCTCTCTCTCTCTCTCTCTCTCGCTCTCGCTCTCTCTCTCGCTCTCTCTCTCGCTCTCTGTATCTTCCCTCCAGTTGTTGAACGACTCTACATTTCAATAAGCTTTTCATCTGGGGAGGAGACCTCGACCCAATGAACCCAACCCAAAACTCTCAGCTTCATTGATTTCTTAATCTGAGGAATCACTGTGGCAAAGACTGTAGTGGATTGGTACTCAAAGTTTTGTGTTATATCTTTGTCATACAGTATTGCTAAATATACATACTGTATATACTATATGCAGTGGTGTGAGGACATAATATCATAGGTTGGTTTCACAGGTTAAGTTTGACCAATAAGTGAGTTCCTATGTTATTCCCCTTAGAGGAACAGAACTGTAGCGCTTAACTCACCAATTCAGCACTGGGCACAGTGTGGTGGCCTGTTTCAGCTTCCAGCTGGATGGAGCGAAAGTGATCCGACGCTCCTCTCCAGAGAGGTGTCTGGCGGGTGGACACACACACACACCCACACACACTCACATGCACGCGCACGCACGCACACAAACACAGCGTGAGTGGCCACCTGGGTCAGTGAGCACGCTCACATTGGCTTGTTGTGCCTCCCCCTTGTCTATTCTCAAGTCTTAGTGGTGTGTCTATGGCCAATAATAGCCAGCCCCAGCAGAATGTACTGGCTAATGTTCCAGACAGAATAAAGCCATGACCTCTGAGACATTCCTATCCTTATAGGAAGAGCCTGAAGAAATAAAATATCATATCCTTTCTGAAGACATTATAAGACAAAATGGCCCTGAAATTTCAGAGCAGTATGAGGGCAAAGATAATTATGTAGCCTATGTTTGTTTAACTGTAGGGGACAGAGTGGACCATTAGATGTTATCTTACATATCATTCAAAGGTTTATTTTTTTGGGGGGGGGGGCATATTAATATATTTTTAAGATCTTTCTTTCAGATTGTATGTGCCCAGTTTTATGATCACATTTTACTCATTGAACACAGTGGTAAAGCACGGAGCAGACTAGTAGAGATAACATTTCAAAGGAAAGACTGGAACGCTATAAACACACAGTTGATTCATGTTGATTTATGGCAGTAAACACCTGTATTTAGCTGTCTGAAGAACACAGTTGATTCATGTTGATTTATGGCAGTAAACACCTGTATTTAGCTGTCCGAAGAACACAGTTGATTCATGTTGATTTATGGCAGTAAACACCTGTATTTAGCTGTCCGAAGAACACAGTTGATTCATGTTGATTTATGGCAGTAAACACCTGTATTTAGCTGTCCGAAGAACACAGTTGATTCATGTTGATTTATGGCAGTAAACACCTGTATTTAGCTGTCCGAAGAACACAGTTGGTTCCTTACTGGGGTTCAAATGTTGTCGCTTTGTGTTTCCAAGAGAGATAACTGGCAAATGTTATATTCAGTAGCAATCTTTTTTCCAAAGGAAATGAAAACGGCAGTCATACCTTAAAACGTCTGCAGTATGTCATTGAATTAGTACCCAAATGCTGTGATCAAAATCTGTCGCCTGTAGTAAACTACATGGCATTTGGAAGAGGTTTATGCGTGCCAAGAGAATATCTCAAGTGTTCTTAATTAGCCATTTAACGCGGTCCTTTTAACAACCAGGCCTGAATCCAACGTTCTTAAACTTAGTCTTAAATCATCTTTTTCGTGATCTTCTTCGTTAAAAAAAAATTAAAAAGTAGGTGTACCTAATCTAAAGTGTTCTCCCTCCATTCTCGACAAGCAGCTTCTTTGAACAACACTTAAAAGCCGGCGGGATCAATATTTTCCAGCAGGCATCCAGGAAAAGTGCTAATCGGATTCAAGCTCATGAAATTAAAATGACTCAGCAGGCTGTAATTAGTGTCACGCTATTAACTTTCTGATACATGTCAACTGGTAACTGAATACTTAAACACAGGCTTTACTTTAATCACGAACATTATACACAAACTGTATAGCACCATAGACTTCCTTTTAATCCGAGTACCATACACTTCCTGCCTCGATATGTGTTATGAGAACGCATTAGACACATCAGCTATAATCCCCTGACATGGGAATACCACTGCTCATCAACAAATCAAAACACATCTTCAACCAAGCACGATCTAGATAAATCCATTATCCGCAAAACAGTGAATTTGTGTGTCTGTTGCATCTCCCTGGTATTTGAGTGTCATAACATTTCAGATATCAAGAAGAATCCATTCTCTCCTCATTTCCAGAGTTATACAGCCAGGCCGTACTGTGTGTGGCTTTGCTGTCATTAAAGGGCTCATCGAGGTGGTATTGTACTGTCGTAATTCAAAATGTCTTCATCCCTCACTTGTGTTGAACATCACTGCAGCGTTGACACCAATCTTAGAAAAAAAAGGTGCTATCTAGAACCTTAAAGGGTTATTCGGCTGCCCACACAGGTACATGTACGGTTGACATCATGATCAAATAATCCCTGTGGCTTTCTGGCTACGGCAGGAAACATCCCTTATTTCCTGTTTCTCTCTCGCTCACGCTACCTACCTCTCATTTCCATACCACTTTTGCCTGAGTGTAGGAATAAACATGAACAGATAAGAGCATTTTTGTAATATCCTCTAAAATAAGCTTAAAACGTCTACACGGGATGAAGTGCTGTGTCTCTGATGTTACCAGGGGCACAAGTGAGGGGGACATAATTTTAATTTTTCTTATCTAGTCGGATAAACACTCCATACAGCCTACCCGACCGCTCGGAGGCGTCCGCATGGTCCTAATGCACACCGTTGCCTTGTTTTATATCACATTCCAATTATAAAACTGGTGGGGAACAAAATTACATTTCTGAATGTGTGGGGGGGGGGGGGGGACATGTCCCCCCCGTCCCCAGTGAAAGTTACGCCCCTGCATGTTACAGAAGAAGGAGACTATTTGAAGGAATTTTGTGTAAAATGACCTTATCTAGTCTTGCTCAATTCCTTTCCTCAGTATTATACATTGCCAGTCTGTTACTGTTAAAGTGAGTCTTCATCACCACCTCAGGGAACTGAAGCATATTAACATCTTGAGCTTTGCAAATAAACAAACTCTGAACATGAATATGCAAAACATTTGACTAAATCGTGACGCTTAGAGGCTCCCAAAACCTTTAAGAAACGGAATACTGTGTAAGAGAAGGTCAAACACTTTTACAATAAGACTACAGCACCGCTGAGCAGAAACGAACAGCATCGGTACTGGTATCGACTGGGAGTTGACATCATCATCATAATAATAATAATGATGACGTTGATGATGATGATGACTACGACGATGACGACGACCATCATCATCCTCATCATAATAATAATAATAATAATAATAATAATAATGATGATGATGATGATGATGACTACGACGACGACGACCATCATCATCATCATCATAATATAAAATAACAAAAATATGACAACTTTTCTTCGCCATTCATGTATATATACAAGTGCATGGCCATAGTTCAGTAAACTGCAACAGGAAATCATATCTGGGTTGCAACTCATGTGGCTTAATATAGCTGTAATATCACAGATATTTTGAATCTGTACACGCGTATTTAATTCAGAGGCACTCCAATAAAGAAAGTCAAAAAGCCTGGCTCTACAGTAAAGTCCCATACCGTGGAGCCATAACATTGAGCGATACAACTTTATTGTTGCTTGGTTGGGTGGGTTTTGATTAAATCTGTCTCTTGCTGTCTTCTAAACTCAACAGACTCACTGTAATCTCAGAATAATAGTGATCGTCAACTGATGTCAGATGACATGCTTGCTATGTTAAATCCTTCTTGTGTTTTTTAAACTATTGTTGTTACTATCTGACAATTATGTTCATATATAAAACTGTAAGAGATAAACTATATATATATTTTTTACAGCTATAGCAAACAGTATCCACAAGAAACAGGCAGGCACACCCACCCACCCACCACACTCTCCTAGGCTTCGACTGTTTCACATTACAACTGGTATAATAGCAATTGAACCTGAAAAGTGTGGGTCGCGAAATGTGCGACCTCCAAACACGGAGGGCGTCACGGGGAGAAATGGACTGTGATAACCTGGTGTTGTTCAGCCGCACAGTCCACCATAGTGGTTAACCCAGAGGTGGAAACATTGCCACCATCCTTACCCGTTTACTAGCCCCCAGCAGAACCAAACCAACTCCCCCATTGTGTAGTGACTGTCAAAACTTAACAGCTATTACGGCCAACCCGCCACTCTACTTAGCCATTTGCAAATCAGTCATTTTTTGGCAGTCTGAGCCTCATTGATTAATGTTTACCGTGGCATTTTCCATCCTGCCTCATTATCCACCAGACTGGATAGCGGAGGCCGAGGCTTTCTTCAACCACGGAGGAAGATGAGCGAGCGATGCCCGGTCATCTCAACCCGATTGTAATTGCCCAAATTCAATGCAGCGTGCAATTACATTCACTATACTCTGTGTACCAGACCACTTACTGAAAGCAAACTCTGCAGGATAAACAATGCATTAGGGAGAGGGAAGGAAGACAGAGGGGGTGAGAGAGGAGGGCATCATTTGCCTGTTTGCAGTCATCCTCTGGCGTAACAAAAAAAGGATGCTTTTAGTAACATGGAGATTTACTGAGCCACTGACCAAATCCATTTAAAATACCACCCAGCTTTCTTTGTTTTTATCATCCTCGATCTTTCTACTCATCTGAGATTCAGTATTTGCTGTTATCAGTCCATCACACACACATACAGCGTGTGATGCGTAGTGTGTGATGTGTGTGTGTCGTTTGTTTTGTGCGTTGCTTGTGCACGTGTGTTGATCCACACGCTGATGATGTCCATGTCCCCTCTCCTCTCCATCTGGGCCTGCATGGCACTACCCAAATCTCTCCAGTGCATCTAGTGTACTGTAGCTTTGCTTGACACAACTGTGTCAGCTCTGTGTGGAGCTCAAGCAGCTCAAAAGCCAATAAAACACAAAGGTGAATGAATGTGAATGTGATGAAATATCTCTGCATGGCGGTCTTGGAGAGAGCCTACAGTACATGCCTACTTCCAGAAAAACATAGCTGGCTTGTGTGTTTAGATACTGTCCATTCTCATATTTACAGTATGAGGACATGAAAATAATGGGCACTATTTTTGGCCAAGTACTTTTTTCCCCCCCGAAAGGAACATTTACAAACCACAGAGAAGAGAGAGAATATATCAATACCAATATCGATATATTTCAGGGTTTTGTTTACAATCTTCCACCGAACCACCATGACAACAATGACCTTTAAAAGTGAACCTGTCTGCGATCAGCCTTGTTTTGCTAAATATTGCTCCAAAAAGCAGGACGTGAAAAGCTCAATTACATCCCTCCTCTAAAGGTCTTCCGAACAAAAATAAGCTATTCAGTATTCACGATAAAAAGCCAACGTAAATCCATAACGGTCTGACAATTACTCAACAGAAATCACCATTCATTTGTTTCATTTCTGATGTGCAAAGTCGTTTTTTCACCACGCCTTTGTTGTTATAGTCGTATGCTTTACTCATTCTTATTTAAAAAGGTAACTGCTCCAAAGAAAATAGTGATCATGAATTGTCATTCAAGGATCTGAATCAAACATGATCATAATAAACAAACAGTCAAACATGACAGTCAATGCCATTTTCATTGACACTTATTTTAACCAGATAAGTTGACTGAGAGTGTACTCTCTTTTACAATGATTTACCACTACTACAGTTTAAGTCCAAATCAACCAGTGTGAAGTAAAGAAAGGACTAGCCTCGTGGAACACTAAGCCAAACAGAAAATAACTGTGTTCTTTAAACACACCATAAGAGAGGGAAAACTCTTAACTCACTGAAATATTACGTTTTCATGTCTTTCAGAATGTTCTGACCTACGCTGCTAAAAAAAAAAAAAAAAAAACATTGCAACGTAAAGAATATTTCACTCAATGCAGGTTTTTGACTTTATTCCAGGATATTCCTTTTGAAGCCGGCACGCGAAGACTTGTTACGGCAAACTTTTGAGCTGAGACACGTCAACTCCTCTTTCTATCTGTCACACACCGCCATCTTCCCTGAGACACGTCCGAGCTCAATCTGATATTAAGGCTTTGTGTGGAATAATGGCGACTGTTCCATTTGTCAAAGTAGGCGTGAGACTGGCGCGCATCGTCAAAAGGAGCAGAGTGAGAGAGGGCCATTTGTCATGCTAATGAATGCTTTGCCCTCGTTTTCCTGCCACGGCCCATTCCTTGCGTGTACAGGCCTAAAGGAAATGTGTGTTTTGTTTGTTAGTTGTTCTACTTTTTAAATGAGCTGGGGCTATTTGAAAGAGAGCTGACCAGGCATCAACACAGGGGCAGTGGGCTGCCTCTCTGTTCTCTTCTCTTCTCTGTCATGTCAAAGCGGCCTCTCCTCTCTCCTTTCCGTGACTCGGAATACGTGTGTTTATTGTACAGTATATGTCATGAACAGCCTCTCAGCGTTCCAGTCCCTCCAGTCTGCACACATATTCTCTTCCCAAACAAGGGTGATACGGCCGACATGCATCCACCCCTCGCTAGCTGGGGGAAATCAACAGGGGGTTCAGATCTGACCTCCTCCTGGCATTAGCTGTCCTTGGCCCAGTGTGAGTGGAGTTTAGGCCCCCTGGGGGCCCCTAGGGCCAACACCAAAGACCAACAATAGCCTAATAAAACACAACAGCATAGAAAAAAACCCACAAAAAAACATGACATGTTGTTGTGAGACACATCATTCACTGTCTCTCACAGTTGTTAATGTGGCCAGTGGTGTGTGTACGCAAATTCTTCTTTACGTTCACAAACAAACTGATTCCATGACAGAATCTCAGGACATTGAAATTCTGCTTTGTCAATATTAAGAAACCAGGAACTGACCAGCATCTTTCTTATGTATCTCTGTCTCAACATCACTGATGCTATGGCTACACTAATACAGCAACCTATAGACTATTGAAATCTATAACATACAGTAAAACCTTCATTGTTGCTTAATCTTGTTTTAATTAATTGATGAATAGAAGCTGTCAATACTGGTGGTCTGTATCTAAATCATCCTTTTACATACATTTAAAACATTAACATAGACATCACAGACTTACAGTGCATTCAAATAGAATTCCGACGCCCACGTTTTGTTACGTTACAGATTCTAAAATGGATTAAATAAATAAAAAATCTTCATCAATCTACACACAATACCCCTGTCGTAACTCTCCCGGGACGATCTGTAGGGTCAGGTTACAGCAGGTCCTCTCTACAGAGGGGGGGGGGGGGGGGGGGGGGGGTCGGCTGTTTTATGGCGGTCATAAAATACTGTAATACTGTAATGTTCGAGTTTGGAATGTTAAGTGTGGGTCACAGAGAGACCATTGGACATCAAAAGTTTGAATAATTAAACAATATTTATATTTTTGAGAATGTGGGAGTGGTCCGTGGACACTTAAGGGACAGTCATGACGAGTGTGTTTCATTTGGCGATCTCATGAAGGACAGGAAACACTCATTACTGTATCTCTGGGTGTGTACACGTCTTAATTATGGGGTTTACATCTAAATATTGTGACACGTATGTGATTAAACATGAAACTAACCTTCTAAATGAGAAAATATGGGTATTCATATAAAGTGAACCAAATCAGTGGCCACGCCCACGTGAGCGTAGACATTACAACAGCGTCATGGACCGCCCTTTTCTCAGAAGTGTATAAAACCCACTCTTGATGAAATTAACATTAGACTAGAAGAATGCAGCTGACGCTACATGTTGAAATGGTTAAGAACTACAACTCTATAGGCCACGGAGACCATACAGAGTGTGGTGTTGGCTCCACGTCTGGAAATGATTCAACTCTGAGACTATCGACCACCACAGAATAAGAGCAAATCCTAGACGTAGAATTACTAGTCTGCAGCTGGAAATGACGTAAGTCTAGAACGAGATTAACAACAATCGCGGAAGAATCTATTCTATGGAACAGCCATCTGTAAGCCTGACGTATCCATTACAACAGACACTATCCAGAGCCACGGAGAAAGCTACAACCATGAAAGACATTGTGACTTCCCTCTGATGAACTGACTCTCCAGCAGACGTACTGGCGATTCCAACAGAGAAGACAACAACGGCATACGGGTGTAAATATATACATTGCAATTATTTCCGAATGAGCGGCCGCTCATGTGCAAAGGATTAGCATTTCAATTAATATAATTATCAACTCTGTGTAGTGAATCCATTTTGTCTTTCCCGCTTTTTTTATCTGCCCCCACCCCTTTCCATTATCTACCAAGCCGTCATACCGGTTTAGCCCACTAGGGACTTATCAATGCATTGTGTTAGTAACCAATAACTATATTGTTTGATTATGTATACCTGTGATTTGTTTAGTTAGTTAGTTAGTAAATAAATACCAAAACATTTCTGTAGCATTGAAGGTCCCCAAGAACACAGTGGCCATCATTCTTAAATGGAAGACGTTTGGAACCACCAAGACTCTACCTAGAGCTGGCCGCCCAGCCAAACTGAGCAATCTGGGGTGAAGAGCCTTGGTCAGGGAGGTGACCAAGATCCCGATGGTCACTCTGACAGAGCCCCAGAGTTCCTCTGTGGAGATGGGAGAACCTTCCAGAAGGACAACCATCTCTGCAGCACTCCACCAATCAGGCTTTTATGATAGAGTGGCCAGACGAAAGCCACTCCTCAGTAAAAGGCACATGACAGCCCACTTGGAGATTGCCAAAAGGCACCTAAAGGACTCTTAGACCGTGAGAAACAAGATTCTCTGGTCTGGTAAAACCAAGATTGAACTCTTTGGCCTGAATGCCAAGTGTCACGTTTGGAGGAAACCTGACACCATCCCTACGGTGAAGCATGGTGGTGGTGGCATCATGCTGTGGAGATGTTTTTCAGCGGCAGAGACTGGGCGACTAGTCAGGATCGAGGGAAAGATGAACGGAGCACTGTATAGTGAGATCCTTGATGAAATCCTGCTCCAGAGCTCCCAGGACCTCAGACTGGTTAATCTCCAACAGTCCAACAGCCAAGGCAACACCTGTCCACACACTCAATCAAACAGACTCCAACCTCTCCACAATGGCCAAGACCAGAGAGAGCTGTGTAAGGAGATCAGGGTTACAATTGTAGACCTGCACAAGGCTGGGATGGGCTACAGGACAATAGGCAAGCAGCTTGGTGAGAAGGCAACAACTCTTGGCGCAATTATTAGAAAATGGAAGAAGTTCAAGATGACGGTCAATCACCCTCTGTCTGGGGCTCCATGCAAGATCTCACCTCGTGGGGCATCAATGATCATGAGGAAAGTGAGGGATCAGCCCAGAACTACAAGGCCGGACCGGTCAATGACCTGAAGAGAGCTGGGACCACAGTCTCAAAGAAAGCCATTAGTAACACACTACGCCGTCATGGATTAAAATCCTGCAGGGCACGCAAGGTCCCCCTGCTCAAGCCAGCGCATGTCCAGGCCCGTCTGAAGTTTGCCAATGACCATCTGGATGATCTAGAGGAGGAATGGGAGAAGGTCATGTGGTCTGATGAGACAAAAATAGAGCTTTTTGGTTTAAACTCCACTCGCCGTGTTTGGAGGAAGAAGAAGGATGAGTACAACCCCAAGAACACCATCCCAACCATGAAGCATGGAGGTGGAAACATCATTCTTTGGGGATGCTTTTCTGCAAAGGGGACAGGACGGCTGCACCGTATTGAGGGGAGGATGGATGGGGCCATGTATCGCGAGATCTTGGCCAACAACCTCCTTCCCTCAGTAAGAGCATTGAAGATGGGTCGTGGCTGGGTCTTCCAGCATGACAATGACCCGAAACACACAGCCAGGGCAACTAAAGAGTGTCTCCGTAAGAAGCATCTCAAGGTCCTGGAGTGGCCTAGCCAGTCTCCAGACCTGAACCCAATAGAAAATCTTTGGAGGGAGTTGAAAGTCCGTATTGCCCAGCGACAGCCCCGAAACCTGAAGGATCTGGAGAAGGTCTGTATGGAGGAGTGTGCCAAAATTCCTGCTGCAGTGTGTGCAAACCTGGTCAATAACTACAGGAAATGTATAATCTCTGTAATTGCAAACAAAGGTTTCTGTACCAAATATTAAGTTCTGCTTTTCTAATGTATCAAATACTTATGTCATGCAATAAAATACAAATTAATTACTTACAAATCATACAATGTGATTTTCTGGATTTTTGTTTTAGATTCCGTCTCTCACAGTTGAAGTGTACCTATGATAAAAATTACAGACCTCTACATGCTTTGTACGTAGGAAAACCTGCAAAATCGGCAGTGTATCAAATACTTGTTCCCCCCACTGTATATATATTTTTAAATACAACAATAGACACACAATTGTACATGACATTTTCTTTGATATAATAGTATTGAATAAATGTAATGCTCTCTCTCGTAAACCTCTTCAGAGTGCAGGAAACTGCCGTTAAATACGTGTCTGCTGACACAATCAGCAGGGGCAGGGAGGAATAGAGGCTTCAAGCTGTTTAAGATCTACGGACACTGACAAGTCCAACTGAGGCAGAGGCTATCCTAATATGGACACTGAATTGAGATCAATCAGCTAAAATACTATTGTGTTAAAATTGTTCTACTCATCTGACTGAATAGGCCAAGAATGTTGGACATATCATGTTCCCAAAACAACATTTCCATTCCATTACTGATTCACCAGTAAAACAAACTATTGGTAATCCCCGTTATATTTCCAGACCTTGTAAGGGTGTAAAAGCCCTTATCTGGACCTATATCTGGACAGGATTAAGTTGGTATTAAATTGTATTTTAAGACCTAGATGCCAAACACTCAGAACCTGCGTTTACCAAGCAGAGAGAGAGCAAGAGAGAGAGAGAGAGCAAGAGAGAGAGAGAGAGAGAGAGAGAGAGAGAGAGAAGGAGAGACAGAAATAGAGAGAAAGAGATAGGCAGAGATGGTGTGGGGGAAGGTGAGGATGGGAAGGGTTAAGTGAAGGCAGACAAGACACATGTGTCTGTATCAGGGAGACATCAGCAGGCCCCTCACGTCTCGCCATAATAGGATGGAGAGAGGAGGAGAGGAGCGGAGTGCCATGTGGCTCTGACACATCCCAGCTCAGAGTAATGGAGCTCAGGGAGAGCTCGTCACACAGATCGGCCCATGTGGCGCTTGGACACAGATGGTGCAGTGTTACGAAAGCAGCGTGGAGGCATGGCATGGTACCAATGCGGCCACAGCCAGGGCCAGCCACTGGATACAGAGTCGGAGATGCTGCCGGAGATACACGCGCACGCACACACACACACACACACACACACTGCACAGATGACCCACTGACTGCTTTTGATTCCATCTCACACACACTCGGACACCATGCCATCCTTCTGTGCATTTGTGAGATTAAGAGGCTAAAGATACCATCCGTCACCATGACAGTTGGTTACATAATGTAGCACTTCTCTTGTTTTTAAAATAAATTGAATCTTCAAACCCAGCAGAGTCTTGAGTTAGTTTGAATTAATGAATCAATACAGTGTGAAAGTGTATTAAGTTCACAAAATGAGGACGTTTTATTTTTCATATTTCAAAACGCAAAGCTTTGCTGTTTACTCCTGGTATGCGTGACCTTATAGGAAACCAACACACCCTCATGACCTGAGACTATCTGATCACACTATTCAGACATTAGACTACCTGAATAAACTATTCAGACATTAGACTACCTGAACACACTATTCAGACATCAGACTACCTGAATAAACTATTCAGACATTAGACTACCTGAATAAACTGTTCAGACATTAGACTACCTGAATAAACTATTCTGACATTAAACTATCTGATCACACTGTTCAGACATTAGACTACCTGAATAAACTATTCAGACATTAGACTACCTGAACACACTATTCAGACATTAGACTACCTGAATAAACTATTCAGACATTAGACTACCTGAACACACTATTCAGACATTAGACTACCTGAATAAACTATTCAGACATTAGACTACCTGAATAAACTATTCAGACATTAGACTACCTGAATAAACTATTCAGACATTAGACTACCTGAATAAACTATTCAGACATTAGACTACCTGAATAAACTGTTCAGACATTAGACTACCTGAATAAACTATTCAGACATTAGACTACCTGAACACACTATTCAGACATCAGACTACCTGAATAAACTATTCAGACATTAGACTACCTGAATAAACTATTCAGACATTAGACTACCTGAATAAACTGTTCAGACATTAGACTACCTGAATAAACTATTCTGACATTAAACTATCTGATCACACTGTTCAGACATTAGACTACCTGAACACACTATTCAGACATTAGACTACCTGAATAAACTGTTCAGACATTAGACTACCTGAATAAACTATTCAGACATTAGACTACCTGAATAAACTGTTCAGACATTAGACTACTTGAATAAACTATTCAGATATTAGACTACCTGATTAAACTATTCAGACATTAGACTACCTGAATAAACTATTCAGACATTAAACAATCTGATCACACTGTTCAGACATTAGACTACCTGAATAAACTGTTCAGACATTAGACTACCTGAATAAACTATTCAGATATTAGACTACCTGATTAAACTATTCTGACATTAAACTATCTGATCACACTGTTCAGACATTAGACTACCTGAATAAACTGTTCAGACTTTAGACTACCTGAATAAACTATTCTGACATTAAACTATCTGATCACACTGTTCAGACATTAGACTACCTGAATAAACTGTTCAGACATTAGACTACCTGAATAAACTGTTCAGACATTAAACTATCTGATCACACTGTTCAGACATTAGACTACCTGAATAAACTATTCAGACATTAGACTACCTGAATAAACTATTCAGACATTAAACTATCTGATCACACTGTTCAGACATTAGACTACCTGAATAAACTATTCAGACATTAGACTACCTGAATAAACTATTCTGACATTAAACTATCTGATCACACTGTTCAGACATTAGACTACCTGAATAAACTGTTCAGACATTAGACTACCTGAATAAACTATTCAGATATTAGACTACCTGATTAAACTATTCAGACATTAGACTACCTGAAAACACTATTCAGACACTAGCCTATCTTGCAGAGACTGTCAAATGTTCTGGGAGAGGAAGGTGATGAGTGTGAGGAGAATGAACCTCCTGGTCCTTATCTTTACCTGGGATGAATACATTTCTATTTATATGGGAGAATAGAGACCATGTAGCTGAGGGATGCTCTAGCCTGAACCTCTACTCTGAGAGACACACAAACACGTGTGCATGTATAGGTACACACAAACATGTACACGCGCACACACACACACACACACACACACACACACACACACACACACACACACACACACACACACACACACACACACACACACACACACACACACACACACACACACACACACACACACACACACCCCTCATCTCTCTCCTCAACCAGTCTATCAAAGAAGCAGAGATACAGACTCAACGAGGGCCTCCTTTCTCCTCTCTCTACGTTTCTTTTCTCCCTTTCTTCCGCAGTGCACACTTTCCCAGAACACCTTTTCCCCCTGGCTCTCAATCGCGAAACTAAATATAGCGAGTGGTGCAGACAGCTCGGCTTCATAACAAATGGAAAGCAGAGCAGCAGTGGATACCGGGGTGTGAATATGAATTGAACACCCTGAATGTAGCTTTTTATTTTCTCATGGGCTTCACAACACTTCAGCATCTTGGTCTCCATGAAACTACCAGGTATAGTTTCAGCTCGTCCCCAGGCTCAATTATTACCATGTATAGACAGTGAGGTGTTGTACTTATAGACAAGAGAGGTGTGAAAGAGACAGAGCCGGCTGGTGGACGAGATTAGGAGTCTATCTGAACACTGCAGAAAGAACAGCGAAATGTACTGTACAGTTGATTTAGAATATAGACATGGATAAATCTTCCAGATGCTTCTGACTAATATTGCTGTTGGTAAAAATAGATATAGGGACCAAGCATAACACTCAAGTAAGACAGTATAGCTTGAGTGTTTGTATATCTTCTAATTCGTAGGTGTAGTATAATTTGCTAAAACATGCACAGTATCACTATGAACTGGGATGACAAAGCCTATCAGGTTGATAACCTCTCCGACTCCATCATCCCCAGAGTTCATACTGGAGTTACAGGAGATGATATGCTGGGGGAAAATTGCTTAATTCCATGTCGGAACATTTAACGTTGTTTTACCAGAAACCTCTCCTATGATAAATATTCTCTCCTACATCACATTCTCCTCTCTTGTACTATTAGAGCAATCTTATCGGAGATGTCCACTTCTGCCAAATCAGGTAGAAGTCAAAACAAAATCTTAAAATCCTCATCCTATTTACTCCCCATTCAATTTGTATGGGTTTATTTCCTGCTGTGCCATCAGTTGAGAAAATACTGAATAGACATTTGGAAAAATACAAATTATACCACAAAAACCTCACAATTTGAATCGCCAGCATTTACAGTACCACAGCCAATCAAAACACACATCAAACACACAACATGGATGAATCGCTCAATCCATAGAAAGCACATCACAAAGCACCAAGAAGACCCAAATGATATGCTGTGACTTACCTAACACTCCGAGCCTGTAGTTTATGGTGATTACGATGACGTTTCCGTAGCTCGCCAGGATACTCCCATCGATCATGTTCCCCGTTCCCTCCATGTAGGATCCACCATGGATGTACACCATGACCGGCTTCAGCCCGTTCTCATCATGGATGTCTGGAAAGAAGAGCAACGAGCATGAGCGCCTGTAGATAACACTGGGTCTGGTAGTCCGTCCCAAATGGCACTCTATTCCCTATATAGCGCACTACTTTTGACCATCGCCCTATGGACCTCCTACATAGGGAATAGGGCGTAATTTGGGTGGTTAGGAAGGCAGCCAGCCACATCCTTTACTTTGGATGCATATGTTTTTGACATTTTTAAAAATCAGCAGGCCAATGGAATATGGGTAGTTCAAAGTGGGTGTCATATGTAAACGCTATTGGATGAGAGAGGCTCACTGTAGTATTGGAGATTCTGTCCGAGGGGAAACTTGATCTCTTTAAATATGTGATAGAGGCATCATTCTGCAGATATCTGTTCAGGGACTATGTTATTGGAATGACATCAACACACAAGGACTGTTTCCCAAATGGCACCATGTCTCCTATATAGTGCACCACTTTTGACCAGAGTCTGTATCAAGGGAATAGGGTGGAATTTGAGATGCAGCCAAACATGACTGCTACAGTACAATTAGGTAGGGTGAATGCCTTATTTTGGAGCTTTGCTACTCTGATTAGTACATGTGCAGGAGTTGATTCTAAATGAAGAGGGTAGAGTCTTAGTATTGGAGAAGATTGGAGAGGGATCTCATGTTCCACAGACAACCAGCCTGCTAGCAGGATAAATCAACACTCGGTTCAGTCAGCAGTCACAGGCCTCATTAGGGTGTTTCTCAACTTGCAGTTGATTCCTATGGGTCCAGCATTTCAGAAGTCAGCATTCTACCACTGCTTTCCACATTCTACCTCCTCAGGACATGGTGGAGAAGCAATGAGTTTAGAATCAATGATTTGGGGAAGGAGGGATTTTTCAAGGATTTCATTACTTAAATAAAAAATAAAAGGTGTCCTTCTAGCCTCTGGGTAGAAACACTAGACAGTGCATTCGGAAAGTATTCAGAACCCTTGAGTTGTTCCACATTTTGTAACAGCCTTATTCTAAAATGGATTCAATTGTTTTTTTGCAAATGTATTTAAAATAAAAATGGAAATATCACATTTACATAAGTATTCAGACCCTTTACTCAGTAGTTTGTTGAAGCACCTTTGGCAGTGATTACAGCCTCGAGTCTTCTTGGGTATGACGCTACAAGATTTGAACACCTGTATTTGGGGAGTCTCTCCCATTCTTCTCTGCAGATCCTCTCAAACTCTGTCAGGTTGGATGGGGAGCGTCGCTGCACAGATATTTTCAGGTCTCTCCGGAGATGTTTGATCAGGTTCAAGTCTGGGCTCTGGCTGGGCCACTCAAGGACATTGAGAGACTTGCCCCGAAGCCACTTCTGCTTTGTCTTGGCTGTGTGCTTAGCATCGTTATCCTGTTGGAAGTTAAACCTTTGCCCTGGTCTGAGGTACTGAGTGCTCCGGAGGTACTGAGGTACTGAGTGCTCTGTTCATCTTTCCCTTGACCCTGACTAGTCTCCCAGTCCCTGCCGCTGAAAAACATCCCCATAGCATGATGCTGCCACCACCATAGGTGTGGTGCCAGGTTTCCTCCAGGCGTGATGCTTGGCATTCAGGCCAAAGAGTTCAATCTTGGTCTGAGAGTCATTTTGGTGCCTTTTGGCAAACTCCAAGCTGGCTGTCATATGCCTTTTATGGCCAATCTACCACAAAGGCCTGATTGGTGCTGCAAAGATAGTTGTCCTTCTGGAAGTTCTCACATCTCCACATAGGAATTCTGGAGCTCTGTCAGAGTGACGATCAGATTCTTGGTCACCTCCCTGACCAAGGCCCTTCTCCCCCGATTGCTCAGTTTGGCCGGGTGAGAGTCTTGGTGGTTCCAAACTTCTTCCATTTAAGAATGATTGAGGCCACTGGGTTCTTGGGGTCCTTCGTTGCTGCAGAAATGTTTTGGTATCCTTCCCCAGATCTGTGCTTTGACACAATCCTGTCTCGGATAAAAGTTGCTTATACGTGCCTTTCCAAATCATGTCCAATCAATTGAATTTACCACAGGTGGACTCCAATTAATTTGTAGAAACAAGGATGATCAATGGAAACAGGATGCACCTGAGCTCAATTTCGAGTCTCATAGCAAAGGGTTTTTCTGTTTTTTATAAATTTGCAAACATTTCTAAAAACATGTTTCTACTTTGCCATTACGGGGTATTGTGTGTAGATTGAAACGTGTTTTTAAAAATGTAATACATTTTAGAATAAGGCTGTAACTGTCACACTTTGATGTGATTCACCTGTCTTTGTGATTGTCTCCACCCCCCTCCAGGTGTCGCCCATCTTCCCCATTATCCCCTGTGTATTTATACCTGTGTTCTCTGTTTGTCTGTTGACAAGTCAACCAGCATTTTTGTGTCAACTCCGGCTTTTCTCCAGTCTCTCTTTTGACCCTTGCCTGTCCTAACATTTTGCCTGCCCGCCTGACCACTCTGCCTGTCCCTGACCCTGAGCCTGCCTTCCTTTGCCCTGCCTCTGGATTACCAACCTCTGCCTGACCGGACCCTGACTGCCGTCTTGTACCTTTGCCCCTGTTGCTGTAATAAACATTGTTACCTCGACACAGTCTGCATCTGGGTCTTACCTTGATACCTGATAGTGACGTAACAAAATATGGAAAAGGGAAAGGGGTCTGAATACTTTCCAAATGCACTGTATATACAAACGTATGTGGACACCCCTTCAAATGAGTGGATTCGGCTATATCAGCCACACCAGTTGCTGACAGGTGTATAAAATCAAGCACACAGCCATGCAATCTCCATAGACAAACATTAGCAGTAGAATGGCATTACTGAAGAGCTCAGTGACTTTCAACGTGGCACCGTCACAGGATGCCACCTATCCAACAAGTCAGTTCTTAAAATTTCTGCCGCGCTAAAGCTGGTCAACTGTAAGTGCTGCTATTGTGAAGTGGAAATGCCTCGGAGCAACGGCTGAGCCACGTATTGGTAGACCACACAAACTAACAGAACGTGACCACTGAGTGCTGAAGCGCGTAGCGAGGAAAAATAATGTGTCCTCGATTGCAACACTCCCAACCGAGTTCCAAATTGTCTCTGGAAGCAACAATAACTGTTTGTCGGGAGCTTCATGAAATGTGTTTCCATGGTCGAGCAGCCTCACACAAGCTTAAGATCACCATGTGCAATGCCAAGTGTCAGCTAGAGTGATGTAAAGCACGCCGCCATTGGACTCTGGAGCAGTGGAAACGCGTTCTCAGTAGTGATTAATCATTCTTCACCATCTGGCAGTCTGACGGACAAATCAGGGTTCGGTGGACGCCAGGAGAACACTACCTGCCCGAATGCATAGTGCTAACTGTAAAGTTTGGTGGAGGAGGAATAATGGTCTGGGGCTGTTTTTCATGGTTTGGACTAGGCCCCTTAGTTCCAGTGAAGGTGTAAAGAGCCCTCACCTCAACTCTATCGAACACATTTGGGATGAACTGGAACGCCGACTGTGAGCCAGGCCTAATGACCGGACTCACTAATGCTCTTGTGGCTGAATGGAAGCTAGTCCCCTCAGCAATGTTACAACATCTAGTAGGCAGCCTTTTCAGAAGAGAGGAGGCTGATGTAGGGTGGACCAACTCCATATTAATGCCCATGATTTTGGGATGAGATGTTCGATGAGCAGATGTCCACATACACTACATGGTCAAAAGTATCTCGCAAATATCTACTACACTGTCTGAACATCATCCGTGACCATATAATCAGGGCTCTATGGAACTCTTCAAAATGTCACCAAGGATGAGAGCATCAACGAGGGAAAATCATAGCACAGCCCCTCCACAGGATTGGATAACAGTCAATGTGAGTGTGTGTATGCGTGACTCACCAATGTATTTTTGATTATGTATGGTGATCCTCAATGTGAGTATGTGTGAGATAATGTTAGTCAGCGTGTACAGCAATGTAAATGTGTGTGAACTGCAATGCTATTTCAAATCATGGAATTCCAAATAAATAAGATTCCACTTGGTCTAGTGTTGCAGGGGCAAAAGCATTGGTCATGGAAGCAGGCAGCGGGCTAAACGAGTCAGGGTTTACCCAGCCATGACCCGAACTATGTAATTGGTATTCAACCAAGGCTCTCTCAGTACACCCCGATTATTGGTTTCTGTTGCATCCGCCGTTGGCTGCTGCTGAAAAGTGGGCGGGCCAGCTGCCTGGCTGTCGTCTAGGTCACATTTGCTTCTGCCTCCGCAGGCTTGGCAGTGAGTAGCAGGGCCTATGGGCAGACAGACGACTGCCTTGCATTGGAGCTCAGCTGTGTGTGTGTGTGTGTGTGTGTGTGTGTGTGTGTGTGTGTGTGTGTGTGTGTGTGTGTGTGTACGCTTGTGTGCGTGCGTGTGTGTATATCGCTTCCCCTCCTCCTCCTCCGCAAAAAAACCCCCACCAATATATAGAAAGGAGAGGTGAAAAACAACCCACAGTGGTTATTAATCTCCGCTGTGTTCTGAGTGGGCGCCTAGTGCTACGATAATGTGAATATATCTATTTCACAACTCCTCACATGTTAGCACCAGCCTATACCGTGTGTAGCCTGCAGTCTGCTGTTGTGGCCGAGGCCATCTTGAGAAGGACCCCCCCCTTCACCTCTGCCACGCTCCTCTTGGGCAGGCAGCCAAATGCATTGCACTTCACATTCACAGATAGACTGGGTCAACGAGACAAGTTGGAGGAAGGGTAACTAACTCATATCTTCTAACTTGTTTATTGGGCCACTTTCAACATTCCATTGCTACGGTTCTTGTTTGAATTTATTAGCAGGATAGGAGCTGCTGAAACCAGGTGGAAAATTCCAGATGCCCAATAAACAGAGGGGCAGTACATGAAGTTGTCAGGCTCACAGAATAAGTTAGAGGAAAAACAAAATCGAGGAACTTATTCAAGAAAGATCCAGTGTAATATATTATAAAGATATATTATAAAGTATAAAGCGAACTGGATGGAATATGGCGAACATTGAACCAAATTATTTTTCAATCAATATAGAAATGCTACCAAAAAAATCTATTGAAACTTGTTACAAATGATGGAGTCACGCATGATTCACCAAATTATACTTTAAGAATATGTTTTCGTTTCAGTCTCCTCCATCTTCACTAACCGAAGCTAATTGTATGGATTTTTTTCCTAATAATAATGAAAAATTAACATCTGTATAGAAAGACTCATATGAAGGCAGAGGAGGAATTTATTGAAGCAATTAAAGCCTTTAAGGGAAAACTCCAGGGCTGGATGGCATACCAGTGGAAGTATACACAACTTTTTTTTTACATACTCAGGGGACCATTATTAGCATGTTTTAACCACTCCTATATAAATGGTAGATTATCAGACACACAACAAGAAGATCTGATATAATTATTACTGAAACAGGACCCAAGTGGTATATATAAAGATCCAGTCCATTTAAAAAATTGGAGGCCTCTTACACTTCAGTGTTGTGATGCAAAAATCCTAGCTAAATGCTTGGCACAGAGAATTAAAAAAGTATTGTCAGATATTATTCATCCTAATCAGATGAGTTTTTTTACATCGACGATACATTTGAGATAATATAAGACAAGTACTGGAAACAATAGAATACTATGAAATATCGGGGATTTTGAAAAGGCTTTTGATAAAGTACGACGAGTTTATATATAAATGCCTAGAATATTTCAATTTTGGGGAATCTCTTATTAAATGGGTTGAAGGTATGTATAGTAACCCTCGGTGTAAAATAGTAAATAATGGCTACATCTCAGAACGTTTTAAACTGTCTAGAGGAGTAAAACAAGGTTGTCCACTATCGGCATTTATACAGTGCCTTGCGAAAGTATTCGGCCCCCTTGAACTTTGCGACCTTTTGCCACATTTCAGGCTTCAAACATAAAGATATAAAACTGTATTTTTTTGTGAAGAATCAACAACAAGTGGGACACAATCATGAAGTGGAACGACATTTATTGGATATTTCAAACTTTTTTAACAAATCAAAAACTGAAAAATTGGGCGTGACAAAAGGTCGCAAAGTTCAAGGGGGCCGAATACTTTCGCAAGGCACTGTATTTATTATTGCCATCGAAATGTTAGCTGTTAAAATTAGATCCAACAATAATATTAAGGGATTAGAAATCCATGGCTTAAAAACAAAGGTGTCATTGTACGCTGATGATTCATGTTTTCTTTTAAATCCCCAATTAGAATCCCTCCACAGCCTCCTAGAGGATCTAGATACTTTTGCTAACCTCTCTGGATTCAAACCAAATTATGATAAGTGTTGGATCACTAAAAAAATGCTAATTTTACATTACAGTGTAGTTTACCAACAAAAATGGTCTGATGGGGATGTGGACATACTCGGTAAACAAATCCCAAAAGAACGAAAGGATCTCACTCCAATACATTTGTAGAGAAAGTTAGCAAAAATAGATAAGAACTTGCTACCATGGAAAGGAAAATAACTGTCTATGTGTGGAAAAATCACCCTGATTAACTATTTAGTCATATCACAGTTTACCTATTTGCTTATGGTTTTGCCTACACCTAGTGACCGGCTTTTTAAATTATATGAACAAAAAATATATATATTTTATTTGGAATGGCAAGCCAGACAAAATTAAAAGGGCCTATTTATATAATGAATATGAATTCAGAGGGAAGAAATTAATAAATATTAAATCATTAGACCTCTCACTAAAGACATCAGTCACACAAAAGTTATACTTAAATCCGAAATGGTTCTCCAGTAAATTGGTAGGAATGTCTCACCCCATGTTCAAGAATGGCCTTTTCCCCTTTATTCAGATTACACCTGCTCACTTTCGGTTGTTTGAAAAGGAAATAATCTCCAAAATATCGTTATTTTTTAAACAAGCCTTAGAAAGTTGGTTGCAATTTCAGTTTAATCCACCTGAAAAGACAGAACAAATAATACAACAAATATTGTGGTTAAACTCAAATATACTAATTGATTTTAAAAAAAACATATTTTCGATGAAATGTTTCAAAAATGTATAATTTTAGTGAATGATATCATAAATAGGACTGGTGGCGTTATGTCACACATGCAGCTAACACAGACATATGGAAACGTCTGCTCTACCCAAAATTGCAACCAACTAATTGCAGCATAACCACAAAAATGGAAAAGGCAAGTAGAAGGGGAAAAAAGTTAAGAACTTGTCTGTCGGCCCTGCATTACAGAGCATACATGGTTAAAGAAAAGTGTGATAAATAAAAACATACACCAATTTCATTTAAGGACACAGCTGTGTCATATAAATTGCAAAACAGTTGGGAAGACATTTTTGATGATGAATTGTGAATTGACTCGCAAAACAACGACGGATTCAAAACCAATACAATGTTATATATATGGGGGATACAATCTTCCCAGCTCTGCAGAATTTGCTGTGAGGAGGCAGAGTCATTAGATCATTTATTTTGGTACTGTCCATATGTAGCTAATTTTTGGACACAGGTCCAGGAGTGGCTGAAGAATTCCAACATTTGCCTAGATCTAACATTACAGATTGCAATACTGGGTGATTTGAAAAGCCATAGTCAATCAATCAATAACATCATTTTTATTTGAGCCAAAAAGTCTACCTTTAATTTACAAGCTGTAGAAGCTATGAGAATAGAAAGGTTCAGTACTTTTGTGAAGCGTCACAGCACAGTTATGTCAAATAGAAATCCAAAGTGGGTGGTGTTAAGAGATAGATGGGAGGGGTTTAATGGAGCTGAAGGGTGGGACTAATAACCAAGATAAGGTAAGATAGATAAGATAACCAATGTAAAACATACGGGGTCTATAAAATGTATTTAGGTTAAAAAAAAAAGCGAAATAACACAGTTACAAATAGAAAACAAACTGGGTGGACATCATAAATAGAGGAAGGACCAAAAACAAACAAAACATAACTATTGTCAAATAGATTGCGTCTGACAAATATGTCTGTATGTGTATGAATATGAAGGTAGAAGCCTAAGTGTTACTGTTTATTGGTTTACTCCGAATGGGGGAAGTGCGGTAGGGTTTGTGGGAAATAATAAAGGTATATTCTAAAAAAAAGTACAGATGAAGTTGGAAATTTACATACACTTATGTTGGAGTCATTAAAACTATTTTTTCAACCACTCCAAAATGTTCTTGTTAAACAAACTATAGTTTTGGCAAGTCGGTTAGGACATCTACTTTTGATAAGTACTAGTACTAGTACTAGTAATAGGATAATTGACATCATTTGAGTCATTTGGAGGTGTACCTATGGATGTATTTCAAGGCCTACCTTCAAACTCAGTGCCTCTTTCCTTGACATCATGGCAAAATCAAAAGAAATCAGCCAAGACTACAACAAGGTAGTCTACAAGAGGTCTACAAAAAACCTTGTAGACCTCCACAAGTCTGGTTCATCCTTGGAAGCAATTTCCAAACCACGTTCATCTGTAGAAACAATAGTACGCAAGTATAAACACCATGGGACCACGCAACCGTAATTCCGCTCAGGAAGGAGACGCGTTCTGTCTCCTAGAGATGAACGTACTTTGGTGAGAAAAGTGCAAATCAATCCCAGAACAACAGCAAAGGACCTTGTGAAGATGCTGGAGGAAACAGGTAGAAAGTATCTATATCCACAGTAAAACAAGTCCTACATCGACCTTAAAGGCCGCTCAGTAAGGAAAAAGCCACTGCTCAAAAACAACTATGAAAAAGCCAGACTACGGTTTGCAACTGCACATGGGGACAAAGACTGTACTTTTTGGAGAAATGTCCTCTGGTCTGATGAAACAACAATAGAACTGTTTGGCCATAATGACCATTGTTATGTTTGGAGGAAAAAAGGGGAGGCTTGCAAGCCGAAGAATACCATCCCAACCGTGAAGCACGGGGGTGGCAGCATCATGTTGTGGGGGTGCTTTGCTGCAGGAGGGACTGGTGCACTTCACAAAATAGATGGCATCATGAGGAATTAAAATGATGTGGATATATTGAAGAAACATCTCAAGACATCAGTCAGGAAGTTAAACCTTGGTCGCAAATGGGTCTTACAAATGGACAATGACCCCAAGCATACTTCCAAAGTTGTGGCAAAATGGCTTAAGGACAACAAAGTCAAGATGGCCATCACAAAGTACTGACCTCTATCCTATAGAAAATGTGTGGGCAGAACTGAAAAAGCGTGTGCGAGCAAGGAGGCCTACAAACCTGACTCAGTTACACCAGCTCTGTCAGGAGGAATGAGCCAAAATTCACCCAACTTATTGTGGGAAGCTTGCGGAAGGCTACCCGAAACGTTTGACCCAAGTTAAAAAATTTAAAGGCAATGATACCAAATACTAATTGAGTGTATGTAAATTTCTGACCCACTGGGAATGTGATGAAAGAAATAAAAGCTGAAATAAATCATTCTCTCTACTATTATTCTGACATTTCACATTCTTAAAATAAAGTAGTGATCCTAACTGACCTAAGAGGGAATTTTTACTAGGATTAAATGTCAGGAATTGTGAAAAACTGAGTTTAGGTGTACGTAAACTTCTTACTTTTATATGGATATATATATTTACAAAAAAAAGATATGGGGGATTGGAAATTATGCAGATAATTGCATTGATGGAAGCAACAATCTTTCCGCAATATTAAGCTGATCCACCTCTAAAAAATTTTTTTTAAATAAAAAGTTTTCAGGCTCTTCTTTAAAGCTAGGTTCTGAGTTCTTTGTTCTGAGATGGAATTTGGCTGGCCTTCGATCAAACGTAGAAGGCAAATTGGCTGTCACTCTTCATCTCTAATGTTGACTTGCTCTGGGGATGTTGAACTGGAGGAGACTAAGACAGATAAGCAACTTTGATCCGTTCTAACAGACTATGGCAGATTTTGGAGCATGGTTTTTTATTTTTAATATTTTCGGAAGGGGTCGTCTTAGGGTCTCCTTGTCCCAGCGTGTCCCCATCCGGTCACTGCAGAGCACTTAAAACAGAAATAGAGAGGGAGAGGAAAGAGAGTGGAGACAGAGATAGAGGAGAGAGAGCGCCACGAAAGAGAGAGAGAGAAGAGAGAGGAGGAGAGAAGAGAACACTTCCTACACTTCCACTTCCCACTTCCACTTCCCACTCCCTCTACCTATCTCTCTTCTCTCTCCCCGTCCCTCTTACCCCTCCCCCACTCTCTCTCTCTATTCTCTCTGGGCTCTGTCTCTGTAAAGGAGCTGCATGGAGCTGCCTAGCTGAGAGGTCCCTGGCTGGGTGACTCCGCAGTGAGCATGCCCTAGATATTCATCACTGCCACACCGGGCTGAGGGGATAATATATTCCTCCATGGCACAGCGGCGCCACACACATTACTCATCTCTATATGGAGCGGGAGAGGGAGGGAGAGGTGGGAGATAGGGAGAGGAGGGAGAGAGGGAAAGGAGAGAGAAAGAGGGAGAAGGGAGGGAGCGAGTCGGGGAGGGTGGGTCATCAGAATTTTCCATTGGTTTCAGCATTTTCCAAGTGTTAGTAATGGGATAGAGGGATGAAAGGGAGGGATGGAAGGAAGGGATAGAGGGATGGGAGATGGCAGTTAATGACCATACAGGGGGAACAGTGAGCTCCTCCAAACCCACAGTCAGACAAGAAGTAGCTGGTCACACTTCCTGTTCCTGTCTGAGAGAGCTGGGTCGTAATCATTAGAGCACATCGTAGCAAAATGTTTCGCAACCGTAACCTAGTGTTTCTTATTGGACAAGTTAAGGTAATCCGTCCCTGTTTCAGTACGTTTTTTCCCCCAGTTTGGTATCAATCTGGATACGATCTTGCTTTAACACAATCTCTACACACGTCTCTATGTGCCATACAAAGACCTGTCAAGGAAAACAGAAGAGCAATTAACAAAAAGAAAATTGTGCAGAGCTTAGTGTCAGATGTCTCAAAGGCATTATATTAGCCACCACACTATAGTTGTGAAGTATGTACGTACACACTCCACTCCTCTAATGTACTTAGACATGGTCTCAATTACAGAGACATTTCAAATAATACCCTTTCTGTCTTACTCCAAACTAAGTCATGAAATAATAAGGATATATTTGATCGTTCATTTCAAAGTTTCCTTGAGGCCAAAGGGAAAAAACTATTTTTTCAAATGCAGCCATTTAAAACTTCCAAGAGAATAGGAATACGCTTCTATCTCATTTAAGCCTGAGGTGAGTGTTTTTAGTGAGGGAACTGCAACTGAGAAGGTAGTAGTTAGAGGAAGGAGGGACTCATTGCTGCATTGTTGTGCTCTGAGCGAGGTGTGCATGCGTGCGTGTGTGTGTGTGTGCGTCCCTTCTGTGCGTCAGTGTGTCTGTGCGCGCATGTGTGTGTGCGTCCCTTCCGTGCGTCAGTGTGTGTGTGCGCGTGCACGGGAATGCTTGCATGTGTGCGGGAGGTGTCTCTGTACTCTATGGCAGCAGAGTTATAATCTCAGGGGAACGGGGGGCGGGGGGGTAATTCATCGCCAGTGCAGATGTTCAAACAGTCAGTGAGCATGGATTCTGCACTGGTAGTAGCACTCCTGAAAACACAGGCGTGGGTTTGACACGACACGGCAGTACTTCTTAAAATGAAGCACTGCCGTGGACTTTTGAAAGGCCTGTATGGATAAAATGTTTATCCAGGCATTTCAAAATCTGACCGTTGCTTTCTTCAACAGAAACAGTCTGAACAGTTAGTTAAACTTGTGCATCTGTACACACAGAGAGAGAGAGATTCTTACCCAGTTGATCAGACAATACACATTTACTGAGAAAACAGTAAAGGCATTCATGGAAATTACCAGTAGATTCTAAAGGGGACAATATATACTTCTGAAAAACGTTTGACGATTTCCGAGGGGTAAAAAAAAAAAAGTAGAAATAAACATGTCTGATAATGACATGAGAAAAGGGTTATGAAGAAAAGTTAATGCACACAGCATGGCCTTTAGCAATCTCCTCTAATAGGGATTTAAGGTGAACCTTATTCACAGCTTTCACTCCTACCTACCTAGGCCTATTACCTTTTCACATTATCAAGACGGCTATAAGAAGGCCATTTCTACAGTACGTCAATGAGAGGTAGAAAATGCCTGGATAAAGCCCGGTATGTTCTGAGGAGTTAAAAACGACACGTTCTCGTGTTGCAGCTTTCGAGAAAGAGAATGCCAACCGTCGTGGCACAGTGATCGAAAAATGTCAGCGCTCTGCCCTTTGATTTTAAAACCATGAAGACAACCTGTGCCTTATCGTCACTGAAACATTTCCCCAGTGCTTTCACTCATCTCCTAGGCATCCCCAGATCTTTAGAGAAACACAATCGAACCACCATTTTGGGTTAACAGTACCAAGCAAAAGAAAGCGAACAGAAAACATATGACAGAGACTTTGACAGAGTTACAAATGAACAAGGTCTCCAACTGTCAAAACTGAACAAACGTGGGTTAGTGTCGTGCTCATGCTTCACCGAGCAATGAAGACAAAGAAAGAAGAAAATAACCTAAAGGGAAAACAAGACTGTTTAATAACTCCACCTCCGAGGAGGCCGGAGAAAATACATGCAGAGTTTCAATTTTAACATCTTTCACTTTGCAGCAAAGGTGGGAGTGAGGCGGGAGATTCTTGGAAACGGTGACTATTGGAGCGTACACCTCATTCCCCATTTAGAGGTGACCTTTCACCCTTAGTACACAACCTTCTGGTTCGCTGTAAATTATGATCTGCATCTCCAAAGAGGAAAGAGGTTGTTTTAAAAAAAAAAAAAAAAGGAAGATCCAAGAGGTGCCCATTGATATGCACTTCAAGGGATAAAAATGGAAGAAAAAAAAAATGTTTTATCTAAAAATAGTTTTGCACATGCATGAATATCAGGCTTTTCTTTTTTGGGGGTCAAAAAGACAGAAAAATACCTTTGTCTTCGTCACCATCATTATTGGTGAAATCACCGCCTTGACTGTTTGAGCTGGCTCCTACAGTCAACAACAGGAGGGAGAAAAGTAGAGGGGAAGAGGGGAGACAGAAATGTAAAAAAAAAAAAACTGGCTCTTATAAAAAACAAAAACTGATTGTAAAATGCATTGAAAACTTTCTAAATCTTTGGCATTTGTCTTGAGAATAAAATTGTGGAAACATTCATTCTAACAGTAACCAATTGGATAGCATGACACGACACACAAAAGTAGGAGCACCAACACAGCATTCTGATAAGAACTGTTCACAAAACACAGATGTTTAGTACAGGTAAGAACAGATGAAGTCGGAAGTTAACATACACCTTAGCCAAATACATTTAAACTGTTTTTCACAACTCCTGACATTTAATCCTAGTAAAAAGTCACTGTCTTAGGTCAGTTAGGATCACCACTTTATTTTAAGAATGAAATGTCAGAATAATATTAGAGAGAATGATTTATTTCAACTTTAATTTCTTTCATCACATTCCCAGTGGGTCATAAGTTTACATACACTCAATTAGTATTTGGTAGCATTGCCTTTAAGTTGTTTAACTTGGGTCAAACGTTTTGGGTAGCTTTCCACAAGCCTCCTTGCTTGCACACTCTTTCAGTTCTGCCCACAAATGTTCCATAGGATTGAGGTCAGGGCTTTGTGATGGCCACTCCAATACCTTGACTTTGTTGTCCTTAATCCATTTTGCCACAACTTTGGAAGTATGCTTCGGGTCATTGTCCATTTGGAAGACGCATTTGCGACCAAGCTTTAATTTCTTGACTGATGTCTTGAGATGTTGCCTCAATATATCCACATAACTGTCCTGCCTCATTATACCATCTATTTTGTGAAGTGCACCAGTCCCTCTTGCAGCAACGCATCCCCACAACATGATGCTGCCACCCACGTGCTTCACGGTTGGGATGGTGTTCTTCGGCTTGCTAGCCTCCCCTTTTTTCCTCCAAACATAACGATGGTCATTATGGCCAAACAGTTCTATTTTTGTTTCATCAGACCAGAGGACATTTCTTCAAAAAGTACAATCTTTGTCCCCATGTGCAGTTGCAAAACCGTAGTCTGGCTTTTTTATGGTGGTTTTGGAGCAGTGGCTTCTTCCTTGCTGAGCGGCCTTTCAGGTTATGTCGATATAGGACTCGTTTTACTGTGGATATAGATACTTTCGTACCTGTTTCCTCCAGCATCTTCACAAGGTTCTTTGCTGTTGTTCTGGGATTGAGTTGCTCTTTTCAGTCCAAAGTACGTTCATCTCTAGGAGACAGAACGCTTCTCCTTCCTGAGTGGTATGACGGCTGCGTGGTCCCATGGTGTTTATACTTGCGTACTATTGTCCCATGATGTCAAGCAAAGAGGCACTGAGAGAGAAGGTAGGCCTTGAAATACATTCACAGGTACACCTCCTATTGACACAAATTATGTCAATTAGCCTATCAGAAGCTTCTAAAGCCATGACATCACTTTCTGGAATTTTCCAAGCTGTTTAAAGGCACAGTCAACTTAGTGTATGTAAACTTCTGACCCACTGGAATTTTGATACAGTGAATTATAAGTGAAATAATCTGTAATCTGTAAACATTTGTTGGAAAAATTACTTGTGTCATGCACAAAGTAGATATCCTAACCGACTTGCCAAAACTATAGTTTGTTAACAAGAAATTTGGTTGAAAAACGAGTTTTAATGATTACAAGTGTATATGAACTTCCGACTTCAATTGTATGTGCACATTATTAAAGAGGCATTATTTAAAGTGACTAGAGATCCTTTCATTAAAGTGAAAGCTGTTTTTCAGTCTCTTGGTCCCAGCTTTGATGCCCCTATACTGACCTCGCCTTCTGGATGGTAGCGGTGTGAACAGGCAGTGGTGTGGGTGCTTGTTGTCCTTGATGATCTTTTTGGCTTTCCTGTGACATTGGGTGCTGTAGGTGTCATGGAGGGCAGGTAGTTTGCCCCCGGTGATGTGTTGTGCAGACCTCACCACCATCTGGAGAGCCTTGCGGTTGAGGGTGGTGCAGTTGCCGTACCAGGCTGTGATACAGCCCGGCAGGAGTTTGTCTGTGATGTGTAAGCTGAGGAACTTAAAACTTTCCACCTTCTCCACTGCTCTCCCTTCGATGTGGATAAGGGGGTGCTCCCTTTGCTGTTTCCTGAACTCCACGATCATCTCCTTTGTTTTGTTGCCCTTGAGTGAGTGGTTGTTTTCCTGACACCACACTCCGAGTGCCCTCACCTCCTCCCTGTAGGCTGTTTCGTCGTTGTTGGCAATCAAGCCCACTACTGTTGTGTCGTCTGCAAACTTGAATGCTGAGCTGTAGTCAATGAACCACATTCTTGCATAGGTATTCCTCTTGTCCAGATGGGATAGGGCAGTGTGCAGTGTGATGGTGATTGCATCGTCTGTAGACCTATTGGGGAGGTATGCAAACTGAAGTGGGTCTAGGGTGGCCGGGAAGGTGGAGGCGATATGATCGTTGACTAGTCTCTCAAAGCACTTCATGTATGGGCTGTATGGGGGTTGTAATAGTGTCTGTACTGTAATGTGCAGGTAGTGTTAGACCCGTTCTCCACAGTGGTCCGATTTGGGTCCTGTGCTATTTGAGATGGACGTGTCGTTAAGATGACGTGATTAGCCATGGCTAGATCGACAACTGGACCGTTAGCCTGCTGTGGTCGTGAGAATACCTGGTTGATTATAGACTTCATTCTCAGATAGGCACTGCGGATTGACTCACTGACAGACCCATCAGAGTTGTAACGAGGATCATTATTAAGACTAAGACAGCTGAGACAGGAGTAGCATCCTGTGGTCTCAGACTGTGGTTGCATCCCACCCGCTTTCAAGAGAAACCATATGATTAGACGTGTGGAAGATCACATGATTTCCCATGTCAAATCATGTGAAAACGTCTTTTTGGAACACTTTGCTTTCCACTGGGCACCGACTGGTTGAATCAATGTTGATTCCATGTCTTTTCAATGAAATGACGTGGAACCAAGATGGAATAGACGTTGAATTGACGTCTGTGCCCAGTGGGATGTGATCACATGTGTTCACGTGTAGTGCCATGTGATCACATGTTGCTTTACACGTAATCACATTAACTTCACATGAGATCACGTGATCATATGAAAACATGTGTTTTTGGAACACGCCACATGTTCACGTGAAATTCCTGTGATCTTCCATAAGGGCCTATCCTCTATATAGTCCACTATATTTGACCAAAGCCCTATGGGCCCTGGTGACAAGTAGTTAACTATACAGGGTATAGTGTGCCATTTGGATTGCATTCTAGTTCTAATTAAACTATTATTTCATTTAAAGAAAGCAACAAACATTGCTATGATAACTGTTTGTTTTGACACTATGTTGGTCTGGTGTCTCTGAGGCGCTAGATCGCTAGCTGGTGAGTACATAATGAGGCCTAAGGCTTGACACACACACACACACACACACACGCACACACACACACACACACACACACACACGCACACGCACACACGCACACGCACGCACACACACGCACACACAACTGAACAGGCCTGTAATCTCCCAGTTAACGGTATCGCAAGCTGTACAAACAAAGGCAAGTGGCCATGTCAGTTTAACGCAGCAAAGCATAAACTCCCACATCTGTCCTGTACAGAATGTCCCCCCCCCCCTCCCCCCTCACGCGTGTCTGTCTGATGGTACGACCATCAGACAGACACCCAGCACATCGGTCAGACCAGATGAAAGAAGAAACCCGTCTCAGTGTTTGACTGAGTCTTGGTTTGTTTGTTGCCCCTGAAAAAGTCAAAAGGGAAAACTGAGAGCATGCAGAGTTGTCCAAGGTTTGTAGTGATGCATCCCAAACGGCTCCCCATTCCCTATAGTGCGCTGCCTTTGACCAGAGCCCTCTTCCTCTTCCCTAAGGAGGCACCCTAGTCCCTATAGTGTACCAACTTTTCACCAGAGCCTTCTGGGTGCCATTTGTGCTGTCTCATGACCTAGCCTGGAGATATTGTCCTCTCTCTGCCTGCCTGGCCTTGCCTGCCTGGCCTTGCCTGCCTCTCCATGCGTATGACTGGCTGTCTGAATCACACACTCACCACAGACAGACTGGCAGCTAATAGCTCAGGCTCCAGTGCTGTGAACCCAACTGGGATTGGCAGGCTACTTATGCTCAGAGAAGGGCCAGCGTCCCAAATGGCTCCCCATTCCCTTTCAGTGGACATTCCCCATGGGCCCTGGTAAAAGGAGTGCACTATATAGGGAATAGGGTGCCATTTGGGAAGGGCCCAAAGAGCACGGCTCTCTCTTACACAAGCCACTCACACAAGAAAAAGCACTAGGGCAAGGTAAACCTACTATAATACTGTATTGAGCTGTCATTCAAGCCCTGTCAATGTATTTGTTCTCTTTCTTCAATGTACTGTAGCTTTTCTCCCTCCTGTGTTTCTATGCAAAGGAGAATTGGATTCATAATGAAATACAAGAATGCAGGTTATCTGCTGCACTATCCCATTGATGGATGTGAGTCTGAAATGGCACCCTATTCCCTATATAGTGCACTACTTTTGACCAGAGCCTCATGAACAGAGCCAAGTACAGTATGTAGGGAACAGGGGGCCATTTTGGATGTACTGTAGCCAAGGTGTGGGCCACAGCCATACACCCCTAAAACCAACAAAGATCTGATAAATCACAGGCCATTATCTCTGGGAGCACACATGTAGGTAACAAGCAATACATTTGTCATAATTTCTGCTTTCTATTTCTGTTCCAGTGTTGATAAGTAACACAGAACTAATATAGGAGGGTGTTATAATTAAAGATGGAGAGAGAAAGAGATGAGGCCTGGGATGTATCCCAAATTGCACCCAATTCCCTGCATAGTGCACTATGTTTGACCAGAGCACTATGAGCCCTAAGGGTGCCATTTGGGACACGGGCCTCTGTGGTATTGTCTTCTCACCCAGAAGAGCCCTCAAGAGGCTCCATATTCACTCTGATTAATTCACAATAAAACAGGTTTACCTCCCGGGTCTCCGCAGTAGTACCCAGTCTGCAGCCACTGCAGAGGCAGATAAAGCCAGCTCCAGCAACAGCTCCAGGAGCTATCATACACACACACACACACACACACACACACACACACACACACACACACACACACACACACACACACACACACACACACACACACACACACACACACACACACACACACACACACACACACATACAAACACACACACACACACACAGAGACATACAAACACACACAGACACACACACAGAGACACTGCACCTCAAATTAAAGGAGCTCTGGCATTAAAATACAATCCCAAATGTACCACTTTTCACAAGCCAACCCTTGCTAGACAAAACAGAATACACCACCCACACTGCACAATCAAAAAGGATACAAAAGAACAGAACAAGTGCAGGTTATCAATATTGAACTATATATGGCGTAGTCGTTTGTACTTAAATCAGACGACACAATGGAAGGCCGTTCTTAATCTGTCAGTCCATTTCAAAAGGAGAACTATAAAACTATAAATCCTCTTTTCTGATCCCGAGCTGTCAGGATGTCTCCACATTACACAGGATTTGAAAAGGCCAACTCTGAGGGCGTCTGTAAGGATGACGGGCAGCCCGGCAGTATGGAGGAGGAGAAGATGAACAGAACAGGGAGAGAGAGAGAGAGAGAGCGATGTCTTCCATGAAGCACTGACTGACTCCTCAAGAGGAGACAGAGGTTGTGTCCCAAATGGCAAACGTGGTGCACTATGTAGTAGGGAATAGGGGCCCTGGTCAAAAATAGTGCACTATGTAAGGGAATATGGTGCCATTTGGGATGCACTCAAAAATAATATGGAGAGAGTTGTCTTCTTGGCTCCTGAAGAGGAGCTGTTGAGTCTTTCCTTCGGGCCAATTGCCTTAAGCTAAGAACTGTAACGTTAGTTCAGGAGATTTTTAACACATTAACATTCATGGCCTGCATTCATACATTTTAATGCCAGCAAATGTATCCTAATGTACTGATACTTGAAACTGCCTTCATTCTGTAATTGACATCTATGAATTCAGGTTAGAAGGCATAATGTATCCAAATGAAAGATACCTGAGGCTCGTTATATGACCCGAGGGTCTAATATTACCAATACACAGACCAAGGAGTTCAGAGTCCTCTGCTAAACCAGTGGATAGACAGCAGCAACTGCTCCAATCTGTCCACCAGAATTCTAACCCTTGATCCACTCCACTCCACTTCTACAACCATACCTTTCCTATCACATTATTGGTAAAGCCACACGGCAAGAGAAATGACTGGATAGAATGGATACACTTGGACATCCTACATATTTGAGTCCAGTTGCCTACACGTAAACGAAGAATTTCACACCCCAGGGAATAGAGATTTCAGTTCACACCAGTGATTATAAGAACTGTTCTTATAATTCTCAGGAGATTGTATGTCAGAGTAACGACCCAGGCTGTGCATCCGGACTGGGATTGTCGGATTATCTATCGCCTTCTGTGGTACTTAATCTCGCAAGAGCTCTGGCTAAATGTAGCATAGAGAGGTCTAGAGTTCTGCATGAATAGATTGGAGAATTCTCTTCACATTGACCTTCATAGACCGGAAAGAGTCTGTCTCTTCAGAAGAGACAGCGACAGCCCAGCAACAGTTCACGGTTCGACCTTAAACATCTGTGTTCCAGTTGCACTAAGTTAACCAGCTCTTTATTTTATTTTATCTCACTGCAGGAGTCTGGTGGTGGGGCCTGAAGGGGGTAAGTGCATTACATCCATGGTGTAAGTGTCAGAACTACTCCGAGTCAGGAGTGCTCACTCAAACCCCAAACGGGACGTCTGCACTGCACCCAATTCAACAGGAGAGAAGGTTGACTGCTACAGAATAGAATAGACAGGAGCGGGACATCCTACGCCCTCAGACAGTAGGGAGGTCTAAATATCTATGTTCTCTCTCTATTACACCACATACAGTAGTCCACATTCAATTCAAGCCTTCAAAATCATTGTGCCCTTTGGTAAAAGTATTGCATTTTGATCAAGAGTGCACCATCGTTTCTGGTTCAAGAAGTTATCCCAGCCACTTTGAACTGCTTCAGAACAAATGGACCTGCAAAGTGAAATGTCAAATCAAACAAAAAGGCAAACGGAGGATAACAAGACATTTGTGTTAATCAAGGTGTGACATACCATCCTCAGTTGGCACGTAAATGTTTAGGTACAGGCAGTCCTCGTTCTGATCCTGCATATAGGTTACCACTGTATCCAAGTTGGCTGTGAACCACACCGGCAGCATGTCGTTGAGTAACTTTTCCTCCAGGTACTGTGGACACACAGAGGCGAACTGGGTAGCATTCCTGATCCCAGGCCAGGACATGGGAGGCTCAGGGGGCTGGAAGCGTCTCTCCCCTGTAGGGGCCAAAGCGTACGGGATCCCCAAGTACTGCTCCACGGGCCCTAGGATCTCATTGGGCAGTGTCGTCTTTAACCCTCGCAGCTTCCCATAATTCGTGGTGACAACAGGGTGGACTGGGGTCTGAGCCACGACCGGCAGACACACAGACGCTAACAGGAAGCCAATCCATAAGAGAAGGTAGACCTTGGATAGGTAGACCATCCCCATTCCATGGGCTATAGTGGCTCCTCCAGAGCTCAATGGAGAGGTACTGGTTCCCCCTGGCCTGGCTCCCCTCAACATGCTCCTGCTGCACTCAGCCAAGCAGATTGTGGTCCTGGAAGTTCCCGGTACTCCTCTCCCACCCCCCACAACAACCCAGACCAATAACCTGCTCCTCAGGCTGTGATTGACAGCTGACAGACAGAGCTCCAGCCAATCAGAGCAGTTTTGTGCAACTCGGTGCCCCCCATCCCAAGAGAGTGGGTCTACGTGTAGGTCATTGGTCGGGGGTGCAGTGCCTGTATTTGTCTCCAGATGTCTTTGCTCGTCGACCCAGTTCCAGCTTGGTTGGTTACCCTGCAGGGAAGAGAGAATGGGACATGTAAGTTAATCCTCAACACATCAAAGGCTACATACAGTATGCTGTCCAAATCCCTTCCAATAGATGTCCGCTTGTTGAGCATATAGCAAATCTATGACTGCAAGTCCCCTCTGTGTATGATCAAAATGTGCAAGAGATGCAAGGCATGAAATTGTATCTTTCTAACAAATCAATAGCATGGAATAGAGAACAACATAAAAGTGTGGTTTCGAGTGGAAGCAACAACAGAGATAATATATTGGCAAACTGCTTTATTACCTTGTGTGACATCGTTATGGTCAGGATAACGTTGCACATAGCAGCAGTTTCAATAAAAGCAAACCTAAAGTGTGCACTTGCACACTTGCCATTATGGAGTTAACAGTGGTGGAAACTCTCTAGCCAATGATTACACCAATCCAATGCTTGTAAATTCATGACAGGAAGGGCGCAAGTACACAGTTCTGGAAAAGGGGGGAGAAAAAGAATGCCGCCCAAAACACACATAAAAAAATGCTAGAGTTTACTATAGAATACTACAGTACTTACTATAGAATTCTAAAGTTTACTGTAGAATACTATACTACACACTGTAGTATCCCTTGATCATGTGTACTGTAGTACTTAGTATTTTTTGTGTACTGTTGAATACTTTAGTAAATACTACTGTCACATCCTGGTCTGTTTCACCTGTCCTTGTGCTTGTCTCCACCCCACTCCAGGTGTCGCTTATTATCCCCAGTGTATTTATCCCTGTGTTTCCTGTCTCTCTGTGCCAGTTCGTCTTGTTTTACCAAGTCGACCAGCTATCCTTGTTTTACCTATCCAGTTATCCTAGCGCCTTCTCCCAGTCTCTGTTTTTCCTAGCCCTCCTGGTTTTGACCCTTGCCTGTCCTGACGCCTAACCCACCTGCCTGACCACTCTGCCTGTTCTGATCTCGAGCCTACCTATCCCAATGTACTGTTTGGACTCGGACCTGATTACTGAAACCATGCCTGTCCTGACCTAAAGCCTGCCTATCGCTGCCAAACTAACCCTGATTCAGATGACCATCCTACCCATGCTAGATTACGGAGACATAATTTATAGATCGGGCAGGTAAGGGTGCTCTCGAGCGACTAGACGATCTTTACCATTCGGCCATCATATTTGCCACCAATGCTCCTTATAGGACACATCACTGCACTCTATTCTCCTCTGTAAACTGGTCATCTCTGTATACTTGTCGCAAAACCCACTGGTTGATGCTCATTTATAAAACCCTCTTAGGCCTCACTCTCTCCTATCTGAGATATCTACTGCAGCCCTCATCCTCCACATACAACACCGGTTCTGCCAGGCACATTCTGTTAAAGGTCCCCAAAGCACACACATCCCTGGGTCGCTCGTCTTTTCAGTTCGCTGTAGCTAGCGACTGGAACAAGCTGCAACAAACACTCAAACTGGACAGTTTTATCTCAATCTTTTCATTCAAAGACTCAATCATGGACACTGTTACTGACAGTTGTGGCTGCTTGGTGTGATGTATTGATGTCTCTACCTAATTGAACTTTTGTGTTGTTGACTGTGCCCAATAATGTTTGTACCATGTTTTGTACTGCTACCATGTTGTGTTGTCAAGTGTTGCGGCCTTGCTATGTTGTCTTAGGTCTCTCGTTAGTGTTGTGTTGTCTCTCTTGTTGTGATGTGTGTTTTGTCCTATATTTATATTGTATTTATTTATTTTAATCCCAGGCCCCTGTCCCCGCAGGAGGTCTTTTGTATTTTGGTAGGCCGTCATTGTAAAGAAGAATTTGTTCTTAAATAAAGGTTAAATAAATAAAAAAATATTGCCTGGTACTGTTTGGCTATGACCTGGTTTATGAACTATCGCCTGTCCCCGACCTGGCTATTGCCTACCCATTTTGTTATAATAAATATTGGAGCTCAACCATCTGCCTCCCGTGTCTGCATTTCGTCTTGTGCCCTTATAACTACTGTATTATCCACACAAAAAAAACTGTAGTAAATACGACAGAAATGTCTGCAAAAACACTACGGTCCACAAAAACACTGTCAAAAAAATATAGAAAATACGACCGTATTTCATTTACATCTACCCTACCCATTCCCCTCCCCCATATCCCAACGTGTGCCCACCTGTAAGTGACAAACCTACATGCCAAGTATAGACCATATTGTTTGCTTTGAAATCTCCATTCAGAACCCAGTTCTATGTACCTGCAGGTTATGGAAAATTTGCTTAGTGTTTAGCATTTCTCCAGTAAGTTTCCTCAAGGAAAAAGCCCACTACTATGTCAGATACAGTGCCTTGCGAAAGTATTCGGCCCCCTTGAACTTTGCGACCTTTTGCCACATTTCAGGCTTCAAACATAAAGATATAAAACTGTATTTTTTTGTGAAGAATCAACAACAAGTGGGACACAATCATGAAGTGGAACGACATTTATTGGATATTTCAAACTTTTTTAACAAATCAAAAACTGAAAAATTGGGCGTGCAAAATTATTCAGCCCCCTTAAGTTAATACTTTGTAGCGCCACCTTTTGCTGCGATTACAGCTGTAAGTCGCTTGGGGTATGTCTTGGGGTGTCAGTTTTGCACATCGAGAGACTGACATTTTTTCCCATTCCTCCTTGCAAAACACCTCGAGCTCAGTGAGGTTGGATGGAGAGCATTTGTGAACAGCAGTTTTCAGTTCTTTCCACAGATTCTCGATTGGATTCAGGTCTGGACTTTGACTTGGCCATTCTAACACCTGGATATGTTTATTTTTGAACCATTCCATTGTAGATTTTGCTTTATGTTTTGGATCATTGTCTTGTTGGAAGACAAATCTCTGTCCCAGTCTCAGGTCTTTTGCAGACTCCATCAGGTTTTCTTCCAGAATGGTCCTGTATTTGGCTCCATCCATCTTCCCATCAATTTTAACCATCTTCCCTGTCTCTGCTGAAGAAAAGCAGGCCCAAACCATGATGCTGCCACCACCATGTTTGACAGTGGGGATGGTGTGTTCAGGGTGATGAGCTGTGTTGCTTTTACGCCAAACATAACGTTTTGCATTGTTGCCAAAAAGTTCAATTTTGGTTTCATCTGACCAGAGCACCTTCTTCCACATGTTTGGTGTGTCTCCCAGGTGGCTTGTGGCAAACTTTAAACGACACTTTTTATGGATATCTTTAAGAAATGGCTTTCTTCTTGCCACTCTTCCATAAAGGCCAGATTTGTGCAATATACGACTGATTGTTGTCCTATGGACAGAGTCTCCCACCTCAGCTGTAGATCTCTGCAGTTCATCCAGAGTTATCATGGGCCTCTTGGCTGCATCTCTGATCAGTCTTCTCCTTGTATGAGCTGAAAGTTTAGAGGGACGGCCAGGTCTTGGTAGATTTGCAGTGGTCTGATACTCCTTCCATTTCAATATTATCGCTTGCACAGTGCTCCTTGGGATGTTTAAAGCTTGGGAAATCTTTTTGTATCCAAATCCGGCTTTAAACTTCTTCACAACAGTATCTCGGACCTGCCTGGTGTGTTCCTTGTTCTTCATGATGCTCTCTGCGCTTTTAACGGACCTCTGAGACTATCACAGTGCAGGTGCATTTATACAGAGACTTGATTACACATAGGTGGATTGTATTTATCATCATTAGTCATTTAGGTCAACATTGGATCATTCAGAGATCCTCACTGAACTTCTGGAGAGAGTTTGCTGCACTGAAAGTAGAGAATCACTGACATGATGTCAGCTGGTTCTTTTGTGGCAGTGCTGAAATGCAGTGGAAATGTTTTTTTGGGGATTCAGTTCACTTTGCAATTAATTGCAATTCATCTGATCAGTCTTCATAACATTCTGGAGTATATGCAAATTGCCAAACTGAGGCAGCAGCCTACAAACCTGACTCAGTTACACCAGCTCTGTCAGGAGGAATGAGCCAAGATTCACCCAACTTATTGTGTGAAGTTTGTGGAAGGCTACTCGAAATGTTTGACCCAAGTTAAACAATTTAAAGGCAATGCTACCAAATACTAATTGAGTGTATGTACACTTCTGACCCACTGGGAATGCGATGAAAGAAATTAAAGCTGAAATGTATAATTCTTTCTACTATTATTCTGACATTTCACATTCTTAAAATAAAGTGGTGTTCCTAACTGACCTAAGAGAGTGACGTTTTACTAGGATTAAATGTCAGGAGTTGTGAAAACTGAGTTTAAATGCATTTGACTAAGGTGTATGTAAACTTCCGACTTAAACTGTACATACGCTTTAGTATTTTTTTCATATGGGAATCACTCCACAGTGTAGGAAACATTTCCTCATGGTTATCCATATAAAACCAGAGCACCCCATTCACAAAATTAGCCTACCTAGGTCCTCCTACACTTCAATACAATCTATCAGTATTCTGTTAGTAGTATCATAGCCAAGCAAGGGGGGGGGGGGGGGGATATACTCCAGTCTACTGAGTAGATTATTTCTCTTAGGGTACTTTACTCCACCAAGGAGCTTATGTGTGAAGGCTCGTGAATAGGAGAGCTGGCCGGTTAAGAAGCCTCTCACAGACATTTGTGTCAGAAGCAGATGGCTTATGCATGCAGCAGGTAATTTCATTTCATTTCGGAGGAGGAAGAAGAGACTCTCCTCTCTCGCCTCATTCCCCTGCATGCCCTCGGATGGTGTTGAGACTGAGACGATGGTGGTCTGCTTGTCAAATCAGTGACGTCGATGAATTACTTTCCCACTCTTGTAACACAGCATGACAATGGTACTCACACTGCCAGGGGGGATTACGTCAAATGCCTAACTGCCATTGTTGAGTTCATATATTCTGTTTGACATCAAAAAAAATGGAATAATTCAGTAAATAAGTCAAAGTTGAATGTAAGAAACAGAACCAGAATCTAAACAAAGACAGGATAAGGAATGTGATCCAAGAATACGGTCCAGTTTAATGTTGATTGAGGAAATAATAAGGCGGAATGGACTATGTTCATATGTTTCAGCAGGTCCTGTATAAACGCAATACGCAATGCCTTCCTACCAGTAACACACAAGAAAGGGAGAGTGAGGAGAAAAAGCGAGAGATGGAAGAGATGGAGAGACGGGGCATACTATTCTCACTGTCTGTATGATCACGAGAGATAAGTCTTTTGAATTTCAAAAAAGGCTGAAGCCATCATTTGCACTTTAATTATTATAAAACATGTGGTTCAGGGTGCTGTATCTCCTCACTGAAATAGGTAGTCGGTAGAAAATGTCCTTGAACGGACAAAAAAAAACGAAACATCACTAATCAACGTCCCAAATGGCACCCTATTTCGTATATAGTGCACTACTTTTGAGCAGGGCCCATTTGGGAATAGGGTGCCATTTGGGACGCGAACCAAACAAAACTCAAAACTTTACTTGACCTTCTCATGACGCACATACAGGACATCTTTTACTGGCCTCTTAAAGATGGTGATAAACACTGCACAATAGAAAGGAAGACCGACTTTCTCCCTCACTAAAACGAGATAGAGGGCCAACAGAGATCCTTGACAACCAATAAAGGAATGATATTTATCAAAGTTGACAGTACTGAACACGAAGATATAGTCAACTGCTGAGCCCTCACTGGAAGAAAAAAAAGTGTGTGTGTGTGTGTGTGTGTGTGTGTGTTTGTGTGTGTGTGTGTGTGTGTGTGTGTGTGTGTGTGTGTGTGTGTGTGTGTGTGTGTGTGTGTGTGTGTGTGTGTGTGTGTGCGCGTGTGCGCGCGTGTGCCATTTGTAATGATAGTTTTGTTGATGGGTAAAATGTGTGTTCCACTAACATCCAAATATCCAAATATAATTTCCTAAATAGTATGGGATGCATGTAACAAAGTGCTAAACTATTGAACTTTACTCCAGTAGGCTAACACTGTGTAGGTCCTGTGTGGCTCCGTTGGTAGAGCATGGCACTTGCAGGGCCAGGGTTGTCGGTTTGATTCCCACTGGGGCCGCCCATATGAAAATGTATGCAGGCACAATAGTCACTTTGGAGAATTGTTTTTGCTAAATGATGGATAATTGGATATTATAATAATACAGTTGTTTTATGCAGTCTTACAGTGAATGGCTATGCCTACTATTGGATTCCAAATGAAAATGCTGTACAGTGTATTTGGATAGGCAGGCCTACGTCCTATTTTGACACTTATGCCATGTTATACACAGAATGTCGTCTATAGACCTGTCACCCATAGGCCTTTTCTTGAGGAAAATTGCACAAGTGAGGTAAAATGTCTCCAATTGTGAATTAAATGTATTTTTTTTCTGACCGACTCAAATAGGCCTATAATGATGTCACCAACTGGGAGAGCTATGATAACAGAGTGTCACTCCAAATATGTCAAGTGTATTTGAAATAGGCCTAATGTTCAAATAATGTCAAAAGTAGGACTATTTGGTAACACTTTCCATAAAGTACATACCTATGATGCTTTGTAAGGTATTTTGTAATGCATTAAAACACTTATATTGTGTTATGACAATATAGACCAATTATTTACAATAAATATTTGGGTTGAGACCTGATGCCTCTCCAAAGCTTTCAGTCTACCATCACATCTAATCAAAAATGCACGCAGGCCTATTAGGGACCAGAATGTTGACCTTTCGTTCATTACAAATAATATTGTTAAACCCTGTTACATTTCTGACAATGTCTATAATATGACTCTCTGTGTCAAGACAGCTTGAAGAATCTTTCATAGGAGAGTGATAGCCTCCTCTCATGCTTGTCCGTCTGCGTACTGGAGGTTACAGCCTACATAGACATGAGAATAATATATCTTGCTTTCACAACGACTAAAAATATTACAAATATTAAAATGCAACCAAGATTTTGTTTTTTTTAATGGCTTACAGTTTTCGAGGTAGCAGAACAGAATTCGTTAAGGTGAATGTTCAAGACAGTGGCCTACACATTTTTTCCCAATTCGTCTCGTCCCCAAATATCTACCAGATATCCACAGTACCATCTTGTGGTTCTCCGCTGAACTCACTCTGGTGATGTGGTGCCAGATTCAGCCTGGATGGGAATCTGCAGTCTACAATGCACCTCACACCTTTTGATAGGTATACGGAGGTGTTCAAGTTATGCTGAATGGTGGGTCAAACACACATTGCTAGACGCTCCTCACTGCTAGACGCTCCTCTTCCATTCTAAAAGCCTGCTATTGTGTGGAATATAGATGACAGACAGGCAGACAGACAGACAGACAGACAGACAGACAGACAGTGGACCTGGCCCTTCAACACTGATGGTGAGTGTATGGTTACAGTTGAACTTATAGCCAGTCTACATTCTTAAATGGCATTTATTATGGCATCTCCATAGCAGTGCTGCCAATAGTCGCTTTGTCGTCTACAGGGATTAAATAGCACTGGATATCATGGGTGCTGCATTCTGTTCAAACACAGATAGCCTTTTCCAAGGGCTTGTGTGAAATAGTGTGGCCACAGACGATTCGGGTTATGAATGGCATGTCCCTTAGGCTATAATACGTTTTTGAGCGTTTTTCTCCATAGCCAATTTGTCATTATCGAATCCAACGCATGTTGCTGTGTCCCTTTACATAAGAAGCGAATAAACCACAATTTGATCATTCTGCCTTTGAGCAAAGAAACCCCTCAACACGTCTTTAAAGTGCGTAGAGCATGGCTCAATCGTCTTTGCAAAGCCAGGCGATTTCGTTCAACACATGGCTTGTTTTCATAATTACATTGAATAATGATTATACACATTTCTGAAAAACTGGTTGCGCGCCACGCACTTTAAGCAAATGATAAAAATTAATTCCCTGTGGTAGTCAAGCTCTTCTCAAAATGTCTGCAGCGCGAGTCCGGACAAGCCATTTAATCGGAAAGCCGCCAGAAAACATCCAGAAAACAAACAAATTATAGGTGGTCTAAATAAAACTAAACTGTGTAAAAGAGAAATGGGTTTACTGACTATTTGTAGGCTAATAACAAGACTTACCTTTGCGGTATTCCAACTGTGTGAATTTAGCTCGTAGTCCTGACTTCAAGGGATGTGATAATAAAATATACACCACCACACGGGCAAAAAATAAAACTCCACAGTGTGCGCTCCTCTGAAAATCCCAACGTGACAGTGGGGTCCAGATAAAAACAAGTCAAACTCCGCTTCAGGTTCTAGGCAGAAAATAAAAATTGAGCTTTCCGGTTGTTAATGACACGCATAGCCTATAAGGTAATTTCAGTGAGTCGTTGTAGTAGCACGGTCAATTGTGCTGCATCTAATTGCCGTAATAGAGAGAAAGCGAGGAGAGATCGGACAGCAAAGACGAGAGATTTAAGGATAGAAAGACCAGGGTTGTTCAGTCGCGCGCCCCCCACCCCCCACCCTCCCTCCCGCTCTCTCTCTCTCGCGCGCACTCTCTCTCACTTTCTCCCTTTCTCTAGCTCCAGTTGCTATTGGACTACACTAAATGAAATGTACAAAGCCTGCAGCCAATGGATTGCCGCATTCTCTCCATCACTGTTAACCAGCTGCCAGTATGGACCAGTTTTGGCATCCGTGAGGAAAGGACAGGAGGGTAGCAGGTGTAGTAGGGCATACTGTAGTTTTGTTTTGCTGATCATATTCACCCAGGCTGGCTGTTCGACCCATGTAGGTACCTGTAATGAAACGTGTATCAAATATCTATTAACTAACTTTTCAGCTATACAATGGGCCAATTCATTACACCTGATATGCAACATGAATTCAGCTTCAGCAAAGTTTCGATCCAGTAGCCAAGCACCAGCATATCCTATTTGAACTGTTAGTGTTTTCACATATATTTAATTACGCTTAAATGGAGGTAATCTGCCATTAAACTGGCTGAGACACCGTGCCCTATAGCTATCAATAACTGAATAATAACACAAAGGGGGAAAGTTATTAGGGTTTTCCGACAAGCAGAGTGAAGCCAACTGTGCCAAAACGCAAGAAACAATTCTATGGAAACACACATTTACATTTTAGTCATTTAGCAGACGCTCTTACCCAGAACGATTTAGAAGAGCAATTGGGGTTAAGTGCCTTGTTCAAGGGCGCATCTGCAGATTTTTAATCTAGTTGTCTCGGGGATTCGAGCAAGCAACCTTTCAGTTACTGGCCCAACGCTAGAGAAAACATGTACAAGTTAAGTACAGTATGGATTATCCCACACAAGCCGATAGACAGACCACGTGAGAAATGATCAGAGGAACCAGGAGATCTCCCTCTGAGTTCTGTTTCCAGCATAGAAGAATGTGGTCGCAACGTAAATTCGGAAAACCAAGTTTGCTTTGCCCTCATGTTGGTGCTAGCAAGCTAGCAACCAGGCTAGGTAGTGCTAGGTATCAACAGCCAATCCATTCGGGGCTGGAAACTATAGTGAGCTTCGACTGGTCAATAGCAACGCGATGTCACGGAGTATTTGAATAAAGTTCAGCTTTCCCCAACTTTGGTCACACGCTGTTCACTCTGCCGTGCCCATGCTTGCATCACCCAGCTTTATTGAGAAGGAAATAAGGAAACCCTCACTAGCGCACCGAACCTATGTCAAATCATTTGACATTTCTGTATATTTAATGCCATTAATCTCTAGCTAATCTCTAGCTTACAAAGTAGCCTAGATGTCAATTAATTTTGTTTAAATCAGTCTTTAAATCACCTAGGCGTGTTAGCATGTAGCCTGTGCTGAATGGTTTTGTGAAAGGCAAAGACTTCCTGTGTTTCTCTTCAGGGTTCCTCTGGCAGCACCTTACGGTCGCTGTCCGACGTCCTTTGGTGCTGAACATTAGATCGCGGGATCCAAATTGTGCCGCTGCTGAAATAACCTCTCCGCGCTATTTGCTTGTCCTTTCAGGCCTACACGTCTGAACTTTCTACACACGAAAACGTCGCTATAGTAGGCTAATGAATTGCCTTCACATCATGTTTACCATTTCCCCTAGGGTTGGGTTGCCAAATTCCTCATAATCACTACAACACCTCACCACAACATGGTGTCGCCAGTCAGAGGTCAGTGTGGACAGAATCACATAGGTTGTGTCCCAAATGGCACATTATTCTCTACATATTGCACTATTTTTGTTAGGGATTTTGGCACTGAAGCCCTTTATCTACTTCCTCAGAGTCAGATTAACTTGGGGATACCATTTTAATGTCCCTGCGTGCAGTTTGAAGGAAATTGCCAACTAGGATTAGTGCAATTACTCCAAGTCTATGGAAACAGCTAGCATTAAAGGGATAGTTCTACCTCTCTAACTTCCTTCATAATGGACACAAAGTTAATCTGATTCTGGAGAAATTGATTAAGGGAATCATTGCCAAAATCCCTAACAATCCCATTAATCTCAAAGCCACCATTGTTTTAAAACATAGAGTTGACAAAACATCACTGAACGTATTATTCTAATCTTGAGCCACACACACACACGCACACACACACACGCACACACACACACACACACACGCACACGCGCACACACGCACACGCACACACACACACACACACACACGCACACGCACACGCACACACACGCACACGCACACACACACACACACACATACACACACACACGCACATTTTAGTTATTTTTATTCATACAAATTTCGATGATTTCTGGTCATCTTTTTAGCCAATCAACTGCTGTGAAACTGAAAGTTTCCCAAGTCTGTAGACGACAACCATTCTCTCTTGACATTTTGAACGCACTCTTCTCATCTCAATATAGCCTTTCCTCTTCCTGCAGTTACTGTAAAAAGGCAGAATCTATTAGGTGTGTCCCAGAGGAAGCTGGTGGGACGGGCTATAGGAGGACGGGCTCATTGTAATGGTTGGAATGGAATCAATGGAATGGTACCAAACATGTCAAACAAATGGAAACAGTGTGTTTGACTCCCTAGAGGTCATTCCAGCCATTACAATGAGCTCGTCCTATAGCTCCTCGCACCAGCCTCTGGTGTATACTGTATCAAACACCATTGCGTAGATTCACTCATACAATATTTGTGATGTTTGAGTTTCTCTGAGAAATCCAGCATTTCCAACTTTTTCCTTTTGTCTTTTTCCTATTTTGGAGGAATGATTTACATTAAACAAAGACCCCAATTCTGTCTCCACAATAATGTTTGGGAAAAACATCAAACATCTGTATCATTTGGGTTGAGCATTGAACACCATACTGCACACCAGCCTATGTTATATTGAAACAGGAATTACTTTCGGTCTTTAGTTTGGGTATCTACTTGGCTTAGTAAATATATCAAATCAGAGTTGCTATAAGAATATTAACGTGTCTGTTAAATGGGAATGAATTCATGATTAAATCATTATTTAACAACTCGCTCTGCCTAGATAAATTAAAGGGGATTCTTTAAAGCAAGAACGTCTTCAACTGTTGCAGGTTTCTTTCGGATTATAATGTTATGCAAATGATTTTAAATTAAACAGTTACTGGAGGAAAGAGATGCTAAAGCTACTGTAATCATGTAATATTCATGTCATTTTCCTTTTTAAAATGAACAGGAACACAACAGGTCAAAGGTCACACCGGTAGACATACAGTAAGGAGCTAAATGGCATTGGAAACTGTTTGGCATCTGCCCCTGCATGTCCGGGGTCTGTTTACTCTAAAAGACAAAGCTATTGCTGGATTTTTTTAAGTCGTGTTCTTTTTCTCCTGACTCTGGCCTTGGCTCCTCCTTGATCTTACTGTGATCGTTGTATTTGAATGAGGAAAGTGAGGTGCCCAGACGACTCTGAGCCTCATGAACTTGGAGTGATTTTATGCCCATCGGGGTTGCCCCAGCCCCACCTCTGAACATGGAAAGTCCAGACCTTTTGATCAAAATCACAAATGGCGGCTGCCACAGCAAGGGAGCACAATAGACAGAAACAGTTTGTTATACACTCAGATAGAAATAGATTTGGTAGATATCCAACATAACAAAAGACCCTGATCGCAACAATGAAGAAAGGTCAAAGTCCTCTGACTATCGCTGTTAGGTATTTCTTACTGGATTCTCTCTCGTCATTCACTGTACCACTGATCCTCTTTAGCCGCATCTATGATGTCTTGACTATAGTGTACATGTTGGTTCCTGGCCATCTATGACCTCTACTGACTCACCATTTCCCAATCAACTTGGCTATGATCACCACAAATCATCTCCAGTCGCACCCTCTTCTTCGACTGAATCTGGATGCTAAGGTAACATACTGGATCCCGGTGTGGTGAATTAATGAAGTTCTCTGTATGTCTGGTCTACAGTAAAATGGCTTTCAGCTAGATTATGATGATCTGTAACACAGTGGGGAGGAGTGTGAAATTCCTCCATTCTGAGGGTGATTAGGAAGTCTTTAGCCTGGCTAATTTGTCAACGAGAGGCCCCTTCAACGGTTGGACTGTGAATAAGGCCTGGGATGCTCAATAAAGGACTCTGTTAATCAGGGGAATGAGATGACGAGGACTGTTGGATTCCCCGTGGATTCAAAATCCCCTCATAAATGGGGTTTATGATGATTGACTGGACTCGGGAACAGATTGTAAATCATTAGGAGCAATGACTTCTGTTGTCACAGGGTAGCCTTCAATCTTTCTCCACATCCATATTTTTGTGATGATTTGTTTCACATTATATGGTATCATACTTTGTTTTTCGAACATTACTGTAGTAAAAGGAAAACCGGCCTCTAAAAGTAATTTTTCTGCTATACCTTTGTACCTTCCACTTCAGTTGGTGATTACCTAACAGAACATGCAATGCTCTCTTACCTAAGCCCCTAAGTCACCTCTTGTCCTGGGTGGCTGTGGAGTGTGGAGTGTGGAATGTGGAATGCACAGGAGGCCTCAGGTTCTATCATGAGGAGTCTTTGCAGACCACCTGAGCCCGTATACATAAAACAGTGTGCTGATCTAGGATCAGGTCTTCTCTGTCAATATAGTCTTATTCAATATGATCTAAAAAGGCAAAACTGAGAGGGTCTTACATAGTGGGCTTCAGTGGATGACAGCTTCATTCAACATTTATCCACAGAGTTCCTGTCTTTCACTGTTATAGGGAATGGTTTCTCAGACTCGGAGTAAGCCTAGCAAGAAGCATATTTCATGGATTTTTTCCATTTAAAAAGTGCTTTTTACTCCAGGATTAGGCTTAATCTGTTCCTGGCAAACCGGCCCTAGAGTTTGTTTGTTTAAGTGTGTTAATTTGGATCAGTAGCATCAATGTCAAGATCATTGAGGGGCAGCAGGACAAACATGGCAACATGGAGTGTTTCCTGACAGGCTGCGGCCTGGGCACACACACACTGTTGATGGAAATGCTCACGTACTTACCCTCGGCTTTAGGCAAAACATGTTATGATTGCCACTGCCATGAAAAACAATGGTATTTTATGTATTCATTTGCCTTGGGCAATCTGAACGCTCATTTGTTGAAGCAGCCTATTGTTGGTGTCTATCTAGGGATGTCAAAATGCTGCAGCTGCTGAATTAAGTAGCAAAACAGCGATACTTATGCATTGATTCATTCATTTCACATTTGTGTGAAACACCGTATACACATCAGAGAAATGCGATAGACATTTTAAAGGTTTACATTTTTTTACAAGCCAAACCAAAATACAGTATGAGCACCAAACATGGTTAAATATATGCTTCCAATTTGTCGTCTGCCGTAAATTGTCTGTTTTGGCAACACTATTCCACTCATTGAGAAGAAACCCATGGTTTATTATGAAAGACAGACATTACATAAAACAATTACTGCTAAATCAGTGTCAATTTACAGTGAAATAGCATGAAATATGGGACTGAAGCTACAGTATATTTAGATATGAGCACCAAGCATGAAATCCCTCACCGGCATGTGTTTTTTTGCATTGGGACTAATAGTCTCTCTATGGAAAAGAACCGTCACCCCTCAACCCCTTCTTGTCATGTATTTCACTCAAAGTCACATTGTGAACTTGTTAATGGTAAGGTTTGAGGCATTCCCATACTGTATACTATTCATGTAGGAGTCCATCTCACTCCCATTTTCTATACATGTTGTCACAGAGACCTGTGTAATGGACTGTGTCTGTGTCCCAAATGGCACCCTTTTCCCTATTTAGTGCACTACTTTTGGCCAGGGCCTATAGGGAAACCCATAGAGCTCTGTTCAAAAGTAGTGCGCTACATATGGGATAGGGTGCCACTTTGAGACGCAACCTGTGCTTTTACATATTTTTTCCGTTTGACCAGAACATTCTGACCTGGTCTAATACTCTGTTGCACAAACTCAACTGCAGCTCTCTTTGCTGCGATCGAACACACAGGGAACCAACTGATCTTTAGAGCAAAGCTAAAGCATAATAGTAGCCTATAGTGTATCAGTGAATTGATGATGGTCAGTTTACTTAAACATAACAACCAGCTAACAGGGACTACAGTAGCCGATGATTCAACTCACATGGCACATACACAATGTACACTGCTCTTCTACATGGCTTGGTAATGTGAACATGGTCAGCCAAGGTGCACCTGGTGCACAGGGTTCAACCTATACACCTTTCCCAGAAGTTCTCTCTCGCTCTCTCGCTCTCTCCATTTGTTTTTTATTCATCATAAATTCTCTGAAACCACTTAGGTCTTCCATGGGTCTGGGACAATGCAACTGTAGTTGGGTTTCTCTTGTTGTTGTTATTTTGGTTGTTGTTGTTGTTTTCTCTAACCTTGTCTCTAGCTCTCATACTGTTCATGACATGATGTGAGGACATGACTGGCCTATGACTGACCCATGACTGGCCCATGACTGACCCATGACTGACCCAGGACTGGCCCATGACTGACCAATGACTGACCCATGACTGGCCCATGACTGGTCCATGACTGACCCATGACTGACTCAGAGCCATCCAGGACGTGAAAGAGAGAGGCTGAGAATTCCCACCCCTCACTTCAGGCTCAGAGGCTGCATCCCTCCACAACCAATGGCTCTCCACACCCCATGTAACTGGCACGCAGCAGCAGCACTGCCCCACTTCTCCCCTCCTGTTGTGAAAGTATTACCGGATGGCGCCCACACGCGCCGAGAGAGGACATGCATAAAACAAGACTGAGCTGAGCCCCAGAGGTTAGTGTGTGGACGAGGGCACGGACGCAGAAAATTCACTGACACAGAATACCTCTTATAAAACAAGAGAGGAAAAGATACACTGCCGGACATGTTGGGAGTTGTATGCAGAGTGCCAAAAAAAAACCATAATTTGTTACGCCTTTGCGTGTATTTGTTTCTATATTTCATGAGGAGTGTACTGAGTATTTCTGTTGTTGGGTACATTCTATGTAGTGTATTGTGTGTAGTGTCTGCAGTAATATGACATCTTGAGGTTAGATACTGTACACGAGAGTCGTCTTCTGTATGTTTGTGGATATTACTCTAGGATCACAGAAGCTGATCAAGGCAGGAGAAAAATCAGTCATCCAAACGCATCAAAGAGGGATAGGATAGCTTGGCTTGTGACCTTTATGATGTACAGCAGTGTACACATCAGTAAGGGACAACAGATCACAGGGGCTGAATCACAAATGGCACCCTACTCCCTACATAGTGCACTACTTTTAAACAGAGCCCCTTCCTCACCTTATGGGCCCTGATCAAAAGTAGTGTACTATTGGGGTGCCAATTGGGACGCACCCAGAATGAGCCATGAACAGGGCGTTGGATCCATGGGACATTTTCTTGGAATGACTTGATGGGTTCGGTTCGGGTCGATGCAGTCACCACCTGCTGCCCATCTGTAATGTGTTGCTGGCTCCATCCCTCACGTCAACACCTGTGTGCCGCCTGTCTAACCCTGCAGCTTCTCTTGGAGAAAGCTTCCTGTCCAAGCGGTTACAACTTCCTCTGCTAAGAGGGCAATAGGGGTGTTGTATATAGCCTTAACATATAGTCATGGCTCTGAATGTGGTTGTCACGCCTTCTCCCGCTCCGGCGCTCAACGTCGCCGGTCTGCTAACCACCGGCCATCAGTAGTCTCAGTCTTCAGGCGGTATCGGTTTAGTTTTTAATGTCCAGTACGCTTCTCTTGTTTTGTATATCTTCATGTTCCTTGTTCTTAAACCCTCCAACTGCACTTGCTTCCTGACTCCCCTGCGTCTTCGTTACAGTGGTTCCTGTTTTGAAGTGGTGTAACAGTTTTTGTCCTCCTCTCCTGAGGAGGAGTAGGAAGGATCGGACCAATACTCAGCGTGGTTAGTGTTCGTCATATTTTAATCAAAACTGACCACTACACAAACTGAAAATGAAACAGTTCTGTGTGGGAAAACACAGACACAGAAAACAACCACCCACAACCAAAATGGGGAAAACAGGCTACCTAAGTATGATCCTCAATCAAAGACAACGATTGACAGCTGCCTTTGATTGAGAACCATTCCAGGCCAAACACAGAAATACAACATAGAAAAAAGAACATAGACTACCAACCCCAACTCACGCCCTGACCAAACTAACACACAGACATAATAAAGGAACTAAGGTCAGAGTGTGACAAGTGGTTGTTGTTCTGTCTTGTGCGTTCACAATCAATCTTGGAAAAATAAAGTCAGGAAAACGATTTATTATTTATCTTCCGTTATTGAAATGAGCTTGTTTTGAAATGTGACATATTGACAAAGCTACTTTAACTACATTTGAATGGGTGTCAGATATATTAACCATTTGATGGGAGGGAGGCCTTGACCCCTGAGCTAACCTGGCGAATACAACGTCTCCATTCTGCTGAGCTAGGAAGGGGGCCTTAGCTTGGATCGCCCATCAACTCTAACAGGCTCTCTTTATAGGCTACAGGAGCCTATGTTGAGGGAAGCAGTATTACAGTACATTACTTCCATCAAGATGCGTTCAGACTGAGGTGCTCTGGTGACTTCTAGACGAGAAATGACACATTTCAATGAACCATTCATGCCATAATGAAGCTTCTGAATTAGCCACTTCTTGTTATCTCTTGAGGAAAAACAAATCTTCCCTCGTTGACATTCTTAAAAGGAAACAGGCATCGCTATAACAGGAGAGTGTAGAAGTCATGCGATATAAATCAGGAACATCTTAACATGGTTCTGATTGATTAATCATCGTAGACACCAACGGTTGGGAGAATCAATTAGGTATTGAACCAGCCTCCGGCTAATAGCAACCGTTTAACTGGGCCTAAACAGCGAGACTGGTGATTGCATAAATCACAGAATCAACATCTGTTTGTGTGTGTGTGTACGTGCGCGCACGTGCATGCGCGTTTGTGTCCCAATCCTTCGCAGGCATCACTGAGTACTCTATCCAGCTCTAGTCACAGGACCATAAGGAGAGGCTGACCATAGTGTCCCCAGATAGGCTGTCCCATCCAGTAATGGTCAGTCATTGGATCTATCTGGAAATACCGTGGTGGCAGTCCAACCCAAGGGGACGCTGCCAACGATGGCTTCATTTGAAGGTGGAAATTAGAACAGTCACCTCTGAGTGTGTGTGTGTGTCTGTGTGTGTGTGTGTGTGTGTGTGTGTGTGTGTGTGTGTGTGGGTGTGTGTGTGTGTGTGTGGGTGTGTGTGTGTGTGTGTGTGTGTGTGTGTGTGTGTGTGTGTGTGTGTGTGTGTGTGTGTGTGTGTGTGTGTGTGTGTGTGTGTGTGTGTGTGTGTGCGTGCGTGCGTGAGTGTGTGTGTGCACGCGTGCCACTGCATAAGTTCCATCAGCTTTCTTGTTCTGTGTCTATAAAGTATAACATGTAGGTATACTATGTGAAAAGTCTGTTTATATTACATGAACTCGGTTCAACTGTGCCTGGAACTGCCCATGCTCAGGTGTTCCACTGAGGCTTACTCAGAACCCTACGGGCAAATAAGTCATTGGATCACAGGTGTAAAACGAATCCCTGCCTGGACTATAGTAGTTGCTAGGCGGATTTGTCAACAATTACAGAACATGTCCTGGATTTGACAGCCATGAAGTAGGGTTATTACAAAAGACAGACAGGCAGATGCTGCCTCCCCCTTCTTCCTGAAATGTCTTCCACAGCCAAGGACACATCTGACAACGCAATTAAATAATCAACACATCATTTATTTTGAATTATGCTCAAAATGATTCAAATCTTTTTGTATTATTAATGTACAGTGAATAGACAAATTAGTCATCACAATTAAAGAGACAGTCCTTTAGATGATGATGCTTCAGGTTATAATCATCAAATGTTTATTTTAACTGTGCTCAAAATGATTCCATGCTTTTCCTCATGAAGCCATGAAGTCGTAGTGAATGGTTGACAATAATATCTCTGAGCTGGACTGTTGGCTGACAGTAGTGTTGCAGCTGGTCTCTCTCTCTCTGTTGAGCTGAGCTGCCTCTCTCTCAGTCTAACTGTCATAGTCTGAACGCTTCATTCCTCTCTTCCCCCAGCTCTCTCTGTCTCTCTCTCTCTCTCTCTCTCTCTCTCTCTCTCTATGTCTCTCTCTCTCTCTCTCTCTTTCTCTCTCTGTCTCTCTCTTCTCTCTGTCTCTCTTCTCTATCTCTCTCTCTCTATTTCTCTGGTGAAAGCTATGATCCCTCACTTGTTAAATCCACTTCAATCAGTGTAGATGAAGGGGAGGAGACGGGTTAAAGAAGGGTTTCTAAGCCTTGAGAGAATTGAGACACGGATTGTGTTTGTGTGCCATTCAGAGGGTGAATGGGCAAGACCCAATATTTAAGTGCCTTTGAACGGGTTATGAGGGGGGGCGTGAAACTCAATATTAGGAAAGTGTTCCTACTGCTGGTATAATCATTGTAGGTCAACTTAAGATCCTACACCTGTGTAGCTCAATTGGTAGAGCATAGTGCTTGCAATGCTGGGATCATGGGTTCAAAAAGTATGCGTGGCTTTGCGATCTTTTCTTCATTTTGAAGTAGCTATCAAGTTCATCCATCATCGCATTAAACTCGACTCAACCCTGTAAACGTTCCTGCAGTAGTCTAATTGTTAATCAAGCTGAATAAAGTGAATTGTAATAGGCTTTTAATTGCTATTGATCTTGTGGCTGTCTGCATTTGAGTATAATTCAATTTGGCTTGGGTACCATGTTCCACCAGCTGGTCTCTAAACTAGCCTAGTCTCAGACCAACAAATGACTCACAAGCCAAAAAATACGTTATTTTGCTTGTAAAGAGAAAAAAAAACCAAAGGATATTCATTTGCTTCATTATACTATTAAGTTACAGAATAGCCCAGCGGAAGTACTTCTGATTCTGAGTGATAATTCATTAAGCCGGCCCATTTTATTCTCATTCGAATATCTATTTCAAACTCTCAGAAAGAAGACTATGAACTATTTTGTTCATTCGCCTCGCATTGTTCTCCATCTGCAGCAGTGTGAAAAGCCTCCCCAAATCCAGCGCTCTCCGGCATTAAGCCGGTCTAATTCAGTCCGAGTTAGAGCATGAGGCTGAAGCAGCGACTGCAGACAGTGTCTATAAACACTACGGATGCCATTTGTTACACAGCCGATATCTGAACAGTAGCCTCGCTCTCTGGCAAATGGCACAAAACTCATTTGTAAGCCATGAGTGAACATTGGCTTTTTTTTTCCCGGAGCAGACCGGGATTTGGCACAGAGTATGCCACATGTGACACTGGTGAGGAGGTTTAGACTGGCTGGATTCAATTGGATGTTTGATGAACGGTCTGTACAGTGAAAGGCATTTGACGTGACTCAAACTTGAAGAGGAGGGCTATGTTTTTGTTGACAAGCAGTGATCAAGTTTGCTTACAATTTTTACACACACCATACTTCAAACATATCCAGTCTTGGTCATGAATACAACATGCATTATGTGTTTTGCACATTGAAAGCCAATGGCTTCTGCAGACACAGCAAATGTGCAGTTTCCTGGACTAGATTACGCCTAGTCCTGGACTAAAAAGCAAACTCAATGGAGAATATTCACTGAAAGTGCTTTTTAGTCCAGGACTAGGCTTAATCTGTGTCCAGGGAAACCGGTCCTAACTGTTCATCGATAAAGGCAAAGAGTATTTGTTGTTCCCCACTTCTAAAACATGAAAGTCCTCTCCTTGGATTACCCACCCACACCATCTGAAGGAGGGAAAGAAAGGAGGGAGGAGGTAGGAAGGATGAAGATAAAGGAGGGAGGGAGGGAGGGAGGAAGGAAGGAAGGAAG